>NW_020956283.1:6707-48270 GCF_003031625.1 Empidonax traillii | reverse complement strand
AGAGAGCATTTTACTTTTGACTGTTTATTGTTACCCTTGGTACTGTAATTTTGTTTTGTTAAATAAGGTAGAGCAGGTGATGGTCACAATGCCCTTGTAGAAACCAGACAGAATTATTTCCTCTGACTTCTGTAACAGCAGGCTATTTTGTCTGTCCTTGCTCTGCCTGCCAATATGTGCACTTCTCTTGCAGCTCTCCCAACTCTTCTGCCTCTCTCCAGTTAGCAGAATCATATTAGAGGTTAAAGTGGTATTTTAGATTTCAAGTAGCCAAAAGATGATTTTCAAAATTAATTAGACACTTTGGGGAAGTCCCTGAGCACCTTTATGTGAGAGTGAAATAAGATCTGTCATCTCTGAGGTTGCTCATTCAGGTGAAAATTGAAATAAGTACAAACGTGCACACTCATAGCTCGTTCCTGAGGTCAGCATCAGAAACATTCATGCAAGGTCACAGAGAACGTCAATGTTCAAATCTAGAAGTTTTAAATAATGACCCAATTTTCTGTCCAAATACCTCCCTTTTTTTTCAATCATTCATTACTTTTCAACTCTCTGTTTGTTTAAAAATTTACATGTGAACCTACAGAGTGTCCTCAATATCAAAAATCGTTGTTAGATGTAGCATACTGGAAGTTGTATGCATTAACCAAAGATAATTGGCCATTCTTGATAGGAATATTATTTTAAAAGGTTGAAAAAGTTCTTGTCCAAAACATAGACATATGACAGGAGGAAGACAGAATCCCTCCACACCTAATTTTAACAAAATACATCAAGCAGATTTAGGCTTTTTAAATAAATATTATGCTCCTGTGTAGAGTTGAGAGACCTTGGCATTTATTCACAGCATCTGATATAAGAAAAGAAAATCCACAGGGCCTTGACAGAATAATTGAATCACTAAAATAAAACTGGATTATGACTATATTCTGTCCTTGATCTCCTACCCTAAGCCTGTAACTAATTCACTGAAAAATACATTATATCATGAGCTTCTGCATTTCCTAGGGAGTGCTTCTAAGATACTAAATTGCATCATCCTGCACTGTGAGGCAGTTGAGCTGCTGTAACTTACAGAGGGATATAAAACTTGCAGGGACTGGTTTGTAACTTCTTCAGAGTGCATATTGGTTAAGACACATTTTCTCTGTCAGTCAGCAGAAAAAATATCCCTTGTAGTTTAAAAGAATAAGACAGAAATACTTTGCAGTTCTTTTCGTTTTAAAGTATTTGGGATAGTGGTAGCACCACATGGGCAGCCTTTCTCCCCCAGAAGAGTGTTGCACACTGTGTAACATCCTAAGATGGGGGGTAGTTTTATTTTCAGTTCCTGCATTTCTACTTTTACTGCAATTTCTCCAGAGTGTCTTTAGGCCTTGGTAACTCTGAAAATGAGGGGGCTGAGCATGCAGGGTCAGTTAGCAATGGCCCTGGGACAGGATACAGAAAAGAGAAGCTGGGCTTTTCTCAGCCTGGAAACATGGCTGGAGACAAGGACCCTCAGCTCCATTTGTATTCTCAGACACTGTAGCTCTAACAGCAAAACACTGAAATTAACAGCCAGGAGTGTGCATTACATAACTAACAAAATAAAAACCAGCCCTGTGTAGGAAATGTGTTGCTAGGAATTATTCCTTAACGTTGATTTTAGTATTTATTTATTACTCAGCTTTTGATCCACCCTCTTGATGATAATCTGGCCTCAACAGTACAGGGCCAACAGATGCTCAGAAAGCTTCACCTTTTTTGTCTGTACAATTTTTTCACTGCTTCATCTTCCTTGAAAAGGGGTCATTGGCTTTCCCAAGCTACCCTTGTTACACCACAACTGACCAGTTCCAATTGTAAGATTGGAAGATACAAAAAACTGATGTAGATTGAAATAAATATAACAGCTGCCAGGTTAGGGGATAAGAGACTGGTCTCCACCCCCAAAGAAGCATGAGGACAATGGCAGATCCCCACTGGTGCCTTTAGCCTAGCAGTTAGAGCAACTCCTGCAGCAGTAAGGACTCTTCCCAGATTAACAGGTACCTGCAGAATCCCCTCAAAATGATCATTCCCAGCACAAGCCACTACTGGGGGTTTCCCAGTGCATTGCATGTACAGGTTTTAGTATCACAGGGGCTACACAGGTGGCTTCTGTGAGAAGCTGCCAGAAGCTTCCCCCCTGTCCTGCAAAGCCAATGCCAGCCAGCTCCAGGAGGGACCCGCCCCCGGCCAAGGCAGAGCCAAGCATGAATGACAGTAAATGCCTCTGTGATAACATCTTTAAGAAGGGAAAAAAAGGTACGAGGCAGATGAAAGTTGCAGCCAAAGAGCAGAGTGAGAATACAGGAACAACTGTGCAGACACCAAGGTCAGCAGAGAAGGAAGGGCAGGAGGTGCTCCAGGTGCCAAAGCTGAGGTTCCCCTGCAGCCCATGGTGCAGACCATGGCGGGGCAGCTGTGCCCCTGCAGCCCATGGAGAATGCAGAGATTCACCTACACTTTGTGGAGGAAACCCACATTGGAGGAGGTGGATGCCCAAATGGGAGGCCCAAGCTGGAGCAGTGTCCTGCTGACCCATGAAGAGAGAAGCCCACACCGGAGCAGGTTTTCCTGGTAGGACCCATGGCCCTGTGGGGGACCCCCACTGGAGCAGCCTGTGCCTGAAGGACTGTACCCCGTGGAAAAGCGGCCCACAGTGCAAGGGTTTGTGAAAAGCTGTTTCTGTGGGATGGACTCATGTTGAAGAAGTTCATGAAGGACTCCCATGGGAGAGGCCACACCATGTAGTGGGGGAAGGACTCCTCTCACTGAGCAGCAGAACTGACTGTAACCCCCATTGCCTATCTCCCTTTGCCATGGGGGGTGGGGAGGAAGGAAGCAGAACTTGTGGAGGAGGAAAGTGTAGGAGGAAGGTGTTTTTAAGATTTATTTTCCTTCTCATTCTCCTGTTCTAATTCTGTTACTAGTAAATTTAATTAACATCCCCAAGTGCAGTCTGGTTTGCCCGTGACACGAATTGGTGAGTGATCTCTCCTGGTCCTTATCTCAACTCACAAACCCTATGTTGTATTTTCTCTTCTCTCTCCAGTTGCAGAGGACTGACAGAGAAGATTTGGTGGGTACCTGATGTCCAGCCAGGGTTGACCTACCACACCTTGGTACTGGTGGATTCATTTTGATCTAGTTCCAACACTGGTGCTGCCTCTCTGGCCTGTGGATTGTCTAATGATGACATGGGATCATGGAACACATCTCTCAGTGCAGTGGTCGAGAGTGCCCACGCAGCTAGTTGTTTTTCCCTAACGGTTTTGGCCAAAACACAATCATGTAAGCTTTGTTCTTCCAGACTTTACAAGAACAACACAATCCAAACACACCCACAAAAATGGAGTGCCCCTGCCTGTCACATGATTTGTGACCTTGTGATGCCAAGCTCAGCATCCTTCAGCTTTCCTTTGGCACACCAAATATCCCAGGCTTCAGAGTCCGTACTTGCTCACAGCTGAAATGCTGCAAGTACACCCGATGAGAGCAGCTGCAGCAGGTCCTCTAAGGGCACAGGGATTAAAGCCTTACCTGTTTTAACAAAAGCAAGGATTCCAAGGCCTGCACAGCAAAGGGAATCCTGCCATCCAGAAGGCAAAACAGCTAGTCCAGGGCTGCAAGTCAAGTGCATCATTCCCGTAAGAGTTCACTTCCATCATAGCTCACAGCAGCCCCACCTGCATGGCCTGGCAGCTGCCTCTGCTTCCCAGGGGTTCAAGCAGACCAAGGGCAAAGGGCAAAAAAGGCCACAGACCAGGCTGATCTGAGGGTAATTGTTAATGAATTGCACACAACTCCTGGTGTATACAAGACTAGTATCAAAATCCTGTAATGGGTAGGGATCTGTAAATCAATATGCTCCTAACTGGAACCTTCTCCTTTCTTACCTTGGAAAAAAGAAAAAATCAGAAACTTTCAACTGCAAAAAGCAACAAGTTTGAAAGATAATTGTGGTTTTATTTTCTAAGCTTGCACTTGTGGAACATAATAAATGACCTGATATAATGACAACTTTGCAAAAGAAGATTCCCCCTTTCCCCAACTTCTGGGCAGCAATATATAAATATTTACAATGAAAAAATAGGAAAGAGAATGAAGTCAACATTAGCCTAGTCAGTTTGTTTCTACATATCTGATTTTAAACATTAATTATTCAACCTTAACCAACACTTTCCTTCACAGTACTGAGGCTTTAACTTCATTTTTTAGACCTTATGTGCAACAGATACACTCCTGACTCTGCTTCTATAGTTTGCTCCTGTACAGTAACCATAGAATTTCCCCACTAAATTTTTATTCCAGGTTTTTAATTTGAAAACAACAAAAAAATTAAATATAAGTTTATGTCTCCTGATACAAAGTTTCTTACACAGTCAAACACATCACAACATTGAAAATCAGCATAATGAAATGCTGTATAGCTTCTTAACAAGGACAATAGTCTGGGTCCTGATCTGTTGGCTTTAACAAAAGCTCTCTTCAAATAGAACAAGTACATATAGAAAAAATAACCTTCTTATTTTCTTGTTAAAAAAAGGAAATGGTGCTTTCTATAAACAAAAGATGCGATTTCCTTGACACAGATATAAGTTACAGTGGAAAGAGCTCAGAAAGCTTCAAATAAAATTAGCATTTGTTTAAAAGGATGATTTAACAAGTAGATTGGATGAGGTTCTACCAGCCCATTTAGTCTGGTAATTCTAGAAACATCAGTGTAAAAAAACCCTACTTTTTTTTTTTTTTTTTGCTTTCTGCTATACAGTGTCACACAATCACAGGACTGAACACATGTTGTCTGCAGCAATGGGAGACACCGACCACAAACGATTTGGTTGCATTATGTCAACACTGATTGCTGTGTCCAACAAGAGGTTCAACATCCTTTGGATACCGAGGTGCAGTCCTTGGCAGCTGGTTCACATGTGTGAGCTTCGCCTGCCTCTGGTGCCCAGCGACACCCGCAGCCTGGGCTCTCTGGCTTTATAGTGCTCGTTGAAGTCCAGTCTAAAGCTGAGGAACCGAAGGCTTTCGTCAGAACTGGTTGTCAGCAGGACCAAGAACTGCTGGACGATTCCCTGAAGGAGAAAGAAAACCCAAGAGACAGCTAAGGAAACATCCCTGGTGTGTTCTGCACAAGAATGCCAGGTGGAGCCTAGACCTAGTAAGGAGGCAGAGGGAATACAGAAAAAGGCAACAACTGGATACGAACCCTTGTGCTTAACAAATCGGCTATGCTGGATTCGTGCTACCTGCAAAAATCCAGAGCTTCACTTTATCTTCCAATACCTACCACACACCTCAAAGACTCAGCACAGACAGCTCAGTCTTTTGAAGCATGCTGAGGAAATGCTTCTGTGCCACTGTTCTGAAATGCCATTCAGGACACAACCTGTGCCAACAGGAGACCTCACCTTGTTGCAGCTCTACAGCAAAGTCTCAGCTATAACTTTTAGAAACAATCGTTCACTCATGAGGGTAACAACCCAGCAAAATCACTCCAAACTCATTCAGTTAACTAGAAAAACAATACATATTTGTCTAAATGTGTATTTCTGCACATAAAACCCAAGAAAGGTACAAGAAATACTAGCAGCAACAAGGAAAAAAGCAGGCCCTACAGCTTCAAGTCAAATTCAGTATCAAAATTTTTAAAAAAAATCTTAACTTCAGGCATGCCAAAGGAGATAAGAGAGGTTAAAAGGTACATCACATCATGAGTATCTCACATGTCAAAGTCAAGAAATTATTTGGGATAGGGTTTGGTTTTCAGCTGACCTGAAAGGCTGCTGAGGCACAGAGTGCTGTGTCATTCACATCATTTTCTGAAACGCTTTTCCTGAAATCTAACAGCTGATTTTTCTGGGGAAAGGGAGCTTTAGCATCAGATATAACAAATTAAGACAAAGCCAGAACAAATTACCATTAAATAAGATAGTCTGTGCACGTTCCCCCCAATGGCTTATCAGTGAGCTGAAATCCAAGCATTAGGCCTTTAACAAGAAATTGTCTGCAGTCTTTAATAGTAATGACTTGCAAAGCCAGTGAGAAAAAATGGAATGCAGAAGAAATTCTATTTTTTACCCTCAGATTGCACCAAAAGATAGCTATTACTTCCACTACTAGAGGAAAAAGGAGACTTACATGAAAAGACTCCTCCTTTGGGAGGTGAACATAAATGATCACAAAACCTTTGACTACTAAGGAACAGTGAATACAGGCTTCTAAGTAGAGAAGAAAAAAATGAAGTCCTAGATCCACAAACTGCACACATGAATACATAAGTAATACCTACTCAATATCTGAAATTCATTTCTACACATCAAAGCTTAGCATATTTAAAAAAAAAATATAACCTAAGAGGCACCTGGTAAAAGTGAGTAAGTATTCGCAGCTGTGAGCACATTTTAGGTATTGAGTCTTGAAATTCTTTCATCCTCTTGCTCTCCTCTTCCTCTTCTGATGCAGTTACACCCCACTTGCCCTACAGAGAGACCAAATGAGTTAAGAGGTTACATGATGCAAGTTTCTGATTGGGCCACCTTCTGCCAAGCTAAACAACCATGCTTAGAAAAATCAACCACTGCCAAAGAAAGACAAGGATGGAGCCTCCAATACTGAAACTATCAGTCCCCCTCGTGGTTGTGCAGCACATGAAAGAAATCTGATGTCAGCAAAGCAGGCAAGTCTCTCACCAACTCTTGCATGTCCCACAGACTGACAGCATGGAGGGAGACATGGAGCTCTGGCATTTTAGGCAAAAGGGTTCAGAACATTAAAGCTTCTCTCATTTACTTCACCTTAAAGAGCTCCAAATTTCTCATCCTCCAAAATCCACTAGAGAAATCTTACTCAGAGATTTTGGGCACAACAGAAATCAAAACCACCCTTCAGCAGTTTTGTCTGCGGTCACTAGCTACCGCTAATGACTTTTACATCTGTCCCAAACACACTTTTTATTTTTGTTGTACCTCTACAAAATTTTAAATATCAAAATATCAAAAGACAAGTATATTTGCCCCAATTAACTTCCATGTTCTAGTAATTTCCTCACTGCACCTCAAGCTCTCGCTGTTTTTTCCTTTCTTCAAACTGCAACCTCAGCTGCAGCTCCTCCAGAGCAGCTCTGTACATTGCATCCTGCGCATTCTGGAGCTCAATGATCTGATCAAAAACTGCTCGAAGCTGGTTCAGAAGTACCTGTGACACAGTCAGACAACAAAATAGTGAAACAATTGTACAGCAAGAATTTTAAGTTACTACCATTCTCCAGAATATGAGTAAATAAAAAAAAATGTTTTTTACACATAGCTGGAGAGACTGTTTTGCAAAGCCCTAAGTCAGTGGCTGCATAATCACATAGCTTGTTAGGACCAAAAACAACTGGCCCACATGGCAGCAAGTTTTATTCTCAACATGTGTCATTGTGTCTGGGCAGTAGGTACAGAACTTACCATTATAAAACCTTTTATCAAAGGAAGAAAAATTACTTTTCTCTTTGCTCCTATAACGTAGAAGAAGGTGGTTCCTAACACATAAGCCAAGATCATAAACTTACAATTGAATGCAAAGGAGAAGACTTACCCTGGAATCACTATCCAGCAAGCACCGAGCTATGATTGTGTCCAGAAAAACTTCATGAGCTGCAATGATGTGATCCAAGTCCTGTGCTTGTTGGACCTTGTTCCAGAGTTCATCCCATGAACATTCAAGCACCTGGAGCAATGATTCATAATTGGGCTGGTTTGATTTGCTCAATGACAAGCTCTTTGAAAGTTAAGACACACAACACATACAGAGTATTAAAAGTACTTAATTTTTAAGTAACTAATTGGGTGGATAGAGTATACCTCAAAGGTAATGTAATACTGCATTTGATGAATGAAATGGACCATTTCTGACGCCAGAACGTGACACTGATGCAGCACCCCAGAAAGCTCTGTAAAAAAATTCAAAAAGTTGGCATGTTAAAGACTGCAAGGACAAGCACAACCACATATCAGCGTGGCAAATTTTTTTCTACCAGATTGAATACTTCGTAAAACAGCCCCTAATCTTAGATGGTAGCAGCAACATTAGCTGGCAACAGACGAGCAAAGAACATTGTAGCTATTTTTTACTGAAAAAATGCAGACAGATTAGAAAAAATTTTCGAGAGTGAGCCATTACAGATGCTGACAAATATGACGTTCTCCACTGAGAAATAGGATCAAGAAGTCCCAGTCCATTAAACATATACCTGAGCCACAACACTTAAGAATTTTCCTATTTCTTCTCAAACATCTTTCTCTTCTTAGCCTCTTCTGTTCTTAGCTACACAAAAGCAAAGGGAATGAACTAAAGTAAAACTAGTAAATTCCAAAGTGTGCATTTATGAGCCTTACTAGTTAACAGACAGAGCAAGAGGGTGGGAGATGCAGGGTACAAACAGAAAGGCATCAAAGAAGATGAATAAAAAGGGATAGAAGAGTGAAAAAAAGGGAGAGAAGAGTTACAGTCTCACAACTGAGGCAGCATAAAGATACCTATATTAGTGCAACTTTTCAATTCAGTGACCAAGCATTAACAAACAGGAAACTTCCACTTACAATAATGTTATTTTACCTTCATCATCATTCATTAAACAGCCAGTCAAAAAGGAGCGAAATACAAAATTCATCTGTCCCAAAAGACATTTTTCCCCCTCTTAATACACAGTTTAAAATAAGATGCAGTTATCTAAATCAATTTTCCAAGTATGTCATCCATTTCAGCCCCTCTCACCTGGCATACTTTTCAGAAGCTTTGCATTGCACATGTGCCCCTTCCATATATCAGTAAGGATATACTCCATTCGCTTTGCTCTCCAAAGAAAATTAAATACTCTTAGATAGTGGCTCATGCACTCACGTGTGAACACCTGCAAAACAAAGAAAATATCAGTACAAATTTAAAAGACATACCATATGTTCTGAAGTACCAAGAACCTCTTCACAGTCCACCTTATCTAATCCATGCAGTTTATTGGTAAACCTTGTTAAAAAAAAAATTCTGGAAACCTGAGAGCTTTTGGAAAGATCCTTCCTTGAGGGCTGAACAGTGTCCTAACATTCAAGGAGGCAGAGGGCACTGCTGAAAGTCTAAGAAAGGGTGAAGATGACAAAGCCTAAACACTTTGCTCTTAAAACTACATATGAACATTCCTTCTGCATGTTAGACTCACATTTTGTCCTACTTAAAAAAAAGTTCTTTACAGAGGCTAAATGCATTCTCATCAAAAGTGCAGCTGATTTCTCAGTAGTTCTAGTGAACGCTACCTATCAAATGCCATTTAGATAACATAAATACATTCTCTTCAAATATATTCTTCCTCAAATATATTCTCTCCTCAAATATATAATTTTAAGTTATCCCAAGTTAGTATCTACAGACTAGTAACAATGAAAGAAGAGCACTCCATTTATTAAGTACTTGCTAAACATATGAATTACTGATTTGCAGTAACAATTGCTTTAAATGCAGTTTTCTAGCACTGACAGTTAACTTATAAGAATTGGCTTAACTGTTTTTACAGTTAAGTAAAAAAAAAAAAAAAAAAAAAGTAGAAGTTATCTGATCTCACACTGCAGAACAAAAAACATTATTTCAATAAAAAGATATTTAGCAATTCAATTCAAGACACACTCACAGCCAGCAGTATATAACATTACCGTTGCTATTGGCCCATCAACATGATAGTCCAAGCTGAAGACATCCCAGCCAGTGTCCCCAGGAGATACCTGTAATAAAAATATATGCTACCTCAAGCACATATTCAGAGCATTCTAATGCTGAAGACTAGCTCTTGCTTAGTCTTTCATCAAAGGCCTATGACAAAACAAGCACCCCCATCTATAAGAGATACATAAAGGAGTTCCTTGTTGAAAGTAGTAGATTAAGCAAAATTAATCAGAGTTTGACACAAGGGTGAGATTCATCTCACCCAAATGCTGATGCTTGTAATGTCAATGTTTCTCCTTTGGAGCTGGTAATGGAAAATGAAGGGAAGGAAAAACTTCTTGGGCAGGACGACGGACTTATTTCAGATGCTACAGCTCCTCACTGAACTCCCACCTTTGGGACTGGAGCTTTCTCATTAATTCCAGTTTCTTACCAGAGGTCTCTTTCACCAGCTGTGCTTTCATTGCTTCCCTCTTTGTAACTACAGGCAGAGACAAACACTCCAACCAGCCCCTCCCCATCCTGATTCTGGTAAGAGCAACAGCAGTGAGAGCTGTTTGTTGAACCTTAAATCAGGGCATCAAATCCTGTTAGGCCCCAAATACTCAACTTCATATTGTCAATGGCTGTAAACCCACAGCTTGAAATACAAATAGACAATAGACAGGAAACGGGAAGACTTATTAAATGAGGTTTATATCATTCAAAGCAAATTTCAACAGAAAGGGAGGGGAGGAGTGTGTTTATATATACATATGAAAGTTCCGTTTCACGTAGATGACTGCATGTACACACACACACACACACACACACAAACACACACAAAGGTATGTTTCAGATCAGGGTCACCATTACGGAACAGACCTCCAGAAGTCGAACATCCAATCGTTTGAGGATCTCAGGATTATCAAACTGGGCATTCGTTGCCCTCACTGCTGTTTCAAGGATTCCAGTTAGATTATGCTGATATAAGGTTGTAGCTGGTCGTGCAAGCTCTGGCCTGGTGATTATGAAACAAACAGTCACAGCATATTATTGAAGTATCCTGCAGCAGCAGCTCAGTAGTAACTGCAGCACACAGCAAAACACTTTTCTGACAGACATTCAGAACTTCTCCCATTACTCTTTCAGTTTTATTCATGAAGAAAATCAGTGAGTAAAATATTTGAGCAGAGTATGAATAGAATACATCTACTCATATGCAGCTATACTCCTGAACATCACCACGAGGAGTAACTTCATCCTTAATTTAATGCCAGTAATTTGAAGTTACCAGGATTGCTAGCTTAGCTATTTTGTAATTTTAGTTGCATTCATAACTAAAATGAGGCAGATTAAATGATTAACACACTAAACCAGTAATTCAATTTCAGTTTTGAGAAACTTACTGATAGCTTGGGCTTAGAAGTGCTGACATCACGCAAACCCACCCTCTCTATGCAACTTAGACTATTCAAAGTTTACTTTAAACTATTTACTTTCTATTTAACTTAAACTATTCAAAGTTGCAAAATGCAATTGTCATCAGATGATTTTGATTTACAAACAAGTTAAATGAAGCTCTATTACAAAGCTTGCCCTCTATACCAAAGATAAGCTTTAGAAACAACATTTTTGATAGACTAAATTTCATTAGTAGCATCAGCATGTAAAAGCAGTGAGCTTGCAAATACACTAGGATCTGAAACCAATAGTTGTAGGTTAACCTGAGCGCTTAGAACAGAGGGTAGTGAGGCATCAATTACATTTTTTAAATTGCATTAAGGGGTTTTGACACAATGTTCTGAACCAAACAACTCCAAAATACAAAGGCCTAACACTCCCAGCAATGCTAACTAATGGCATCAAGAGCACCAGAAATTTTCTGCTTCAACTTGCTCTGACAGGAGCAAGAGAAATGCTAACATCCTTGGGGCTGTCTGTCACAGGGCCAGAATAAAGATAACTGTATTAGTGCAACTTCTCAAGACATTGTGAAATGGTACTGCATACACCTCTTATCAAAAAGGAAGAACAAAGTTTGAGCCTCGGAGTCAAAGAAATTAAACTGAAAATAGAATGTAACGGTTATTACTCAAAGGTTTAACTGAACAAGATACTGGAAGGGACCTCTTCCAAAAGCAAAACAGTTTCTGTGCTGATCATGCACATTTGGAAGCATCAGAAATTCAACATAGTTACTTTCCCAATTCTCTTACTTGAGCAAGTCCATTAAATGCCTGATAAAGTCTCCTTGACCAAGTAGTAAGTAGCGCCTCATGGCCTGCATGTGCTCCAGTAAATTGTACTTCTTATTGAGAACATCCAGCAGGTATTTGCTCGTCTCAAAATAAGCTGCATCAATTTTCTCTTGAAAGGCATTTTCCAGATCTGTGAACAAATCAGCAGCTAAAAAAAAAAAAAAAAAAAAAAAAAAAAAAAAAAAAAAAAAAAAAAAAAAAAAAAAAAAAAAAAAAAAAAAAAAAAAAAAAAAAAAAAAAAAAAAAAAAAAAAAAAAAAAAAAAAAAAAAAAAAAAAAAAAAAAAAAGAAAGATAGATTAAAATTACATTAGTAGTTTTCAAAACTGTGGCAAACAAGCTTTGGAGTTGAAAAATGCAAACAGAAAAACTATTTCTTCTGATCCACTATATTATACATTTGCCATAGCCAAAGTGAAAGCAAGTCTAAAGCAGCCTATATTTCAACAGTATTACTTTTAATTAGTGCCCAGCTTGTACTTTCCAGTAAGAACTCATACTTTTACACTGAGTCATCACTTTTACACAAAAAGTTGGGGTTTTCTAAGCTTGCTGAAGTGCTGAAATTTACAAAATCACATAATTTGAAGGAGATCTAAAAGCTCAGAGTTAGGGAAAAGCTTTGTGGGGGGATCTAAATCAGAAGCCACTTCTAAGGCAGGGGACTGCGGGAATAAATCAAAGAACCAGAATGTCAGAACATTCAACAGAAAAGAGTTCCCGTATATAAGAGAGAATAAGAGAAAATGGACTATGCTTCTGTTACCTGGGGGACAGTCACCAACCTGATATTCTCTTCTCCACCTTTAATGCATGGCAATTTGGGGACAGAAAGCAGGACACTGCCCTTTAGTAGGAAGCTTATTCCACTATTTTCTACAACTATAAGCTTATTAAGAAAGGGATTGCAATAAAGCTGTCAGGAGATAGCAAGAAATGTGGCCTCTTTAGGCAACACGGAGCAATACTCCAAATAGTGGATTTCCAACTATCATAAGATTCAGACCTTCCACAGTGTTAAAGGATTTACTCCCACTTTCAATGATTTTTAATTACACAACTATTTCTCTACAGGTAAAAAACAAAAATCCAGATACCAAATTAGTGTAGGATAGTGCACTGCCTGCTCCAGGATTAGTCTCAACCTGTACTGCAGAAAGGAAAAATTAAAACAAAGTTCTGTGTTGTTCTGATGACATTCAGCCACAATTAATAAAATGCTTATAAATTGAAGAAATTAACAGTGCTTCTAATAAAGAAGTCACTCTTGATTGAGGAAAAATTCACAATGCCTGGCTCAATGACATTCCCTGAGGTTTCCAAGTTCTCATTCAGTAACCAGTGAAGCTCTCCATAAGACAAAAAAAGTGCAAGAATATGCAGAGATGTCAAAGAGATTACACTTGTTACAATACTTTGTTATGCTCACAGTCCCTACACTCGGGGAATAGTACATAGTCAAGTAACACACATCAAACTTAGGGATGTGAGAATTAATACAGCCTGTAGTAAGGAACCCTCAAAGTCCCCTTTCCAGTCAGTGACAGCAAACCAAGACAGACAGCTCACCAAGATCTCTGCTTACTCTGGCAAAGGCAGAGACCTGGTGTGATCTGACAAAGCAATTCTTGTATGCTCAGCTAAGGAAGCATGCAGCTGTGTTCCCACTGCTGGGGAGAAAGGGAAAGACATCAGTTCATGCAAATGCATTTGTGTCACTGCTACAGGACAACAGGGCAGCGAGAATCTCCAGTCAATTCCTTCATCTGCTCTTTCCTTGTCAGCAGATCCTGTCCACTTTACTGCTCTCTCCAAAAGATGGGTCCAAGCGGGGCTGCTTGCGTGCAAAGTGGCACCAGCCATGTGATCTGCCACACGGCTTCACTGCTGGCTTTCGAGGAAGAAGGAAGAACTTCCAGAAGGGGGAAAAAAACCCCAGAGATGCACAGACAGAACACAGTAAGCTACAACACCCTACTAATCTTCTGCAGGTGTCTTTCCTCAAGAAGAGAGCCTAGCAGGTAAAACAAGAGAGGGAACAAACCAATCCAAAATGAGTTAAAAGCTAGCACCTTAGCTATTAGTCACAAAGGTTAGGTCTAGGACTGGCTCAAGGCACAGGCAAAGTCAACAGGCAGCAGGCAATTTCCTAACTTGCCTATGCCAAGCCTCCCATGTCACACGTGCTGGTTGTGCCTCCACTCAAGTAGGAGTGAGCATATGTAAGGCAGTACCTACGGCTGAGGACACATGGACCAGTCTCAACCTCTTACTGTCCTAAGCAGAAGAAAAAGCATTTCCCCTCTCCTTGGTAGTACTCCCCTTGCCTTGAAGGAAGCGACATGGCCACAGCCCTTCATTTCAGACTGGAGAATTCAATTTTACACAGGTACCGGTAATGCACCATCTCTGTACACACATACCAGCATAGGAAATGTAACATGCCTGCCTGACATGCAAAACTGCCAAAAAGGTTGTTTGCATCAACAAACAAGAGGCCTGGGCACAAGTTCGGAAAACTGTGCAAAACAGTATTAGGACACTGAAAAGCCAGAAATGGGCAAAAAAAGGGATCAGACTAGAAGTACTGACAGACAGGTCCATGAGTTGCCACTGAATGTAGTGTGTAGTCCAATCAGAAGTTCCCAAACTGTAGAGAGCTAGATGTAGGAGCTGGGGTCCAGTCACTTTATCTGCCTCTTTTACTAACCCTCTTCCCCAAGTGCTACAATTCCCTGTCAGGCAAGATGACCAACTTCTACACAGCTTTTTATCTCTAACTTCCTGTTTTAATACATGTTCAGACTGTTTTCTACACCATGATTACTTCAGCATCAAAAGGAAACCATGGAAACATGACAGCTAAGGTTCCAAAGCAAACGAAAGAAATAAAAAAATACAGCCAAACCCTTGAAATGGTCAGATTTTAAAAGAGAAAAAGCATCCAGAACTCAGGCTGGCATCCTAGCTTTCCATATCTTATAATCAGTAATGATCTGAAGGGATGCTCAGGATATTGTCATATGGCACAGACAAGCAAGAAAGGAAGCATTTCCAACACCGCTGACACAGAAAGTTCTTTCAGGATTAAATGCGTAAAGTGCCCTAAACACAAATGCAGTTTCATACAGAATTAAAGCAGTACAATACCATGAGGTATTCGGGCTGCAGACCAAGAGCTCAGCACAGCTTTAGCACACTGCACATTGTAACATCTATTTCTAAACCTACACTTCTGTCTCAAACAGTTATTCTCAGCACTTAAATGTACTCGCTCTGAAGCTCTAGTCCCCTAAATAATAGGAAACATATATTTGTGCACATCTCCCATTCAACCAAGCAGAGAGAAATGTGTACAAATTTAAAAAAGAAAAGTACTGGAAAAGCATGGCCATAAATGCTGCATAAAGTGGTGAAAGCAGTGTCGCCAAAGAATGTTTTTTCCTTTTTCAAGAGTAGCTGGCAAGATGATTGTTCAAATGGATTTACAGTTATTCACTTAACCCTGACCCCTCTCTGCACTTTAACTACATCTCTGACTAGGCAAGCACTGCACATGGTACAAAAAAATCACATTATTAGATGACATTCTTCCAGATATGAATGGGATTTTATTATTAGAACATCTTTCATGGAGGTACTCATGGTAGAAGTCCATGCTGTGAAGATTTAATATAAAAATTAATCCAAGGCTAATGAAGAGGGGAAAAAAAAGACAATCCCACAAAACCAAGCTTCGAAGTCATATGTAATAAAGTTATATTTGAGTACAGGAATAACAAAAAATACATGGTACAAGCTGTCAAAGAGCAAAGAAGAATGTTCTTAGCAAGCAAGAACTTGACTGAAAATCAAATATTTAAATCAGAGAAAATATCCCAGTGAGTCACATCTTCACAATTAAACTATCTTTGGTATGTTAAACAAATTATCAAAAGAAGTTATAGTAGCAAAATACCACTTTCATCAGAAGGCAGCAAGTTGTCCTTTATCCTAGATGTAGCAGTATCCTACATATTCTTTGCTTAATTTACATATAAAATCTCCTTGGTGTAAATGTTTACAGTTTTCTCTCTTTCATCATAAAAATGTTAATTTCATTGCAATGAATATGCCACCAAAAGTAACCTCAAATAGTATGTAAGTTCTCACTAATTAAAAGTGGAATCTGTTCTACGTAATAAAATAACCTGAAGGAATTCTGATAGTTAAATTTTGGTTTAATAATCAACAACCGGCAACCCCAATTTTAAGTAATCTTCAAAAAGAATTTTACTAATCTTCCACACACTCAATTTTCTTTGGACATACTGGTATAATGCATTCACAGACAGGTTTCTGTCCTGGTTTTATTGCTCATTCTCTTACAACTAATTGAGTATTTAGTATTTTTCAATCACAGAATCAATTCAGCATTATTAAGGAATTGTATGATGGAGTATATTTGATGACAAGTCAAACATACTAACTCTTATTGCAGCACTCCAGAATATCCCTGCTCCCACCCCAGCTCTCTCAACCAAAGTCAGCTGAAGGCAGACTGGTTTCTGAATGGTTTCATCCAGAAATTCAGCACAGTACCAACTATCCAGCAAACCTACCAAATTAAGAAAATTACAGAACATGCACCATCATACCTCTTTCACAAATAGCAAGTATCCATTAAAATATCTCTATTTTAGGGCAGATGGCACTTTTGTACTTCTTTCCACCCCACTATTTAAACAGTCGGTTTACGATCTAAACCACATAATGTAGAGAGCTCAATTCAAAGGGAAGACACTGAATAACATTAATACTCTACCATCTTTTGAAGACTCCGCAGATTTTGCCACAGCAATCACCTTTGTGGATGGAGTTTGATCATGACAAACTTGATGTAAGAAGTTTATGGATTTTCCTATTAGGAGAACCTGAATAAAAAAGCATTTTAAAAAAAAATTATTTGCATATAAGGAAAAAAAAAATCTAAACAAAATAGCCACCCACAGCCACCAGGACAAGATATTTTCTTATCTTTCTGTGCTCTTAGATTCACAGTTCCAACCACAGCAATCCAGAACTTCAATGCTAACACAAAAAGGTTTTAAACACAAACTTCTTTTCCCCCTCTTCAAGATCTCCTTAAACAAAGTTTAACAATTAGAGAATGGAAAGGAGAAACAGTCTTGGAGCCTTCCTCCGCAAACAATTCTAAGATTCCTAAGATGAATATTTACTGTTAAATTTGGCCTCTGTTTTCCTAATGAAAATCCAAGCAGCAGCACAGAACAAACAAATCAGAAGATTAACTTTTGGATTCATACCTTTTTTGATTGCTCCATTGTAATAAAAGAAGGGATCATTGATTTCCTCAGAGTGTATTTGTCATGCCACAACCGATCTGTTTTAACTGTAGGATCTGAAGCTACAAAAAACTGAAGATTGAAAAAATATTGAAAATGAAAGATTAATGTAAACTCTCCACCCTAGAGTTTAACTTCTGTATTCAGAAAACCGTAAAAATATTTTGAGTTGGTTTTTTTACTTGCATAGTTAACATCCAGAGTTGTCCTGGCAATGGATATGTAAATTGTATGTTGACCAATAAGAACTCTGAAGAAAAAAGTTAGAACAGCTCATACAGTTTAATCTACTCTGTATGTTACAAAACACTGACTACCTCAGGTTGAAGTGTACCAGCTGTAAAACATCCACTACGAAATACAGAAGCATGTAGCATTTTTCCAACAATTATACAGTTAGGGTAGGAGATGAAGTTCAAAATAGAATATGCTTTACCTTGCTGGTTCTATTTTTATCACTATTATTTCTCCTATTCTAACAGATGTAGTATTGCAGAAGGGGAAAAAACCCTAAAAAATCTTGCAATTGAACTGGTGATCAAATGCTACAGTCTCTCAACTCCATAAAACAGAATACTCTGATTTGTAAGAAACTAAAACTACTTCATTAGTTTTGTTAAAGTGACTTTTGGATGGATCCTGTCCTCATCCTGTCAAAAAAGATATCCATTTTCTTGACAAGAACATTTTTCGCTGCCACCAAGAATGGCCAATTGTCTTTGCTCACAAACTGTGTCTATGGTATGAAAATTGTAGTTTTCAGTACAACACATCCAACAGTGATCTCCAGTACTAAGAACACTCTTACACTGCACATGTAAAATTTTAAACAGAGTTGAAATCTAAACATAAGACCCAAAAACAGTAACACCTCACTCGTCTGAGAAATAGCTGGGAACTACTATACTACTAGAAAAGGATTTTACACAAGTCTCCTAATGCTGACCTTCAAGATCAGTGTGGCTGACTTGTACTAATTTAAATTTTGACCAAAAGAAGCACAGAAACACTCTCAAGTAAAATTGCTCTGATGTGTCTCAGAAATGATCAACTAATTTTAAAAAATGATTCTTTGGCTTCTTAAAAACAACAAAAAAAAAGAGTCACTTTAAAAAGACTCTGTTGATAGGAGACAAAAGTGTTGGGAGAGCTTAAAAAGCATAAGAAAATTTGTAAGAAGAAAAAGGACAATTGCTGAAATTTGGGGTTACAGAAATCACAACAAATCACTGCAGTTTCTACAGTAACTCTGGAACTATAAACCTCTTCTACCCAATTTGATGCCCTGAAGTTATTAATCAAGCTGAGGATTACAGTAAACAGAGTAAAACATTCTGAACTTCATTCCAAATATAAGGCCTGCATTCTAAACAGTTACAAAGAACTCTGCATACATTACTACTGTTACACTAAGCAAGAAAACTTAAGAGAAATGACTTTATCTCTCCTCAGAAGCAAGCACCTACTGTCAGTCCACCATTCTGACTCTACTAGACAAGATCCAGGATATGCTTTATTGAAGACAACGTGCTGCATCATTGCAATCTGCAAATATCAAACTGACTGAATTCATGAATTCAAGTGATATTTTATGTTGCTATTGTATGTATTGCTTACTCATATATTATATACTTTCATCACTGTCTACTTGTCAAATTCTCCTCTAGGCTTCCCTCAAAGCAAACAGAGGTCAAATATTTACCCTAGCACATACGTTACCTCGTGGTATGTGTCCTCCAGCTCTCCGTCATATATCCAGCGGTAAAGGAAATTCAGGACTGGATGGGATACGAGGCCCAGGATGTGCTGAACCAGAGACCTCATGTAGGGATCTCCTGTTTTAGTATAGGCATGAACTGCTGAGGCTAATTCACCACCTTTTCTCCCTGTAAGATCAGAGGGAAGGGGAACAGAAATGGATGAAGGAAAACCATTTAAATTCAGCTGATTTTAGCTAGTCATGTGTCACTCAGACCATGCTGAACAGCAATTCTAAAATGTAACAAAAGTACATTTTTTAATGTTAAGAGGGAATTCTCCTAGGTTTTAAGGCATGAATTATTAATCTCACTAAAGCATTAAGCAGAATTCTGTCTACTTTATGGTAGCTTGGGGGAATGCAAATTTCAAGGCATCAGATAACACACAAAGGTTGATGTTATGCTTCTTTTCTTTCCCCACTGTCCCCACCAGAAAAACATTATAGAAGCCTTAGTACGTTTTCCTTCCCTCCTGTACTTGATGCTCTCAAGATGTTCTGTGTGTATACATGCACACAAATACCTTTCCTGCTTCTTAGTTACAGTTCCCACCATTGCTGTTTCCTCACAGTTGAAAGGTAAGAGGCTGTAAAAAAAATTCCCAAAAAAATAGAACAAATATTTGCTCTGCTGTTATGCTGCATATCTTATCGAACATATCTTGCAGCAGAGACTGTAGAATTCCAAGTTGTCATGAATGTCTTATAAAGTACAGCCCACTTTTTTTTCAAATTTGTTACAGATTCCAATAATCAAGGTAAAGCAGATGTTGTAGGGTTTTTTTTGGTTAAGATGCTCTTCCTAAAGAGCCACAATCTCACAAATCTAAAGTGCCCTCAGGGAGAAGCATAGACTAAAGGTCAGTTATTGGCCAAAGTTTTGGTCAACTCCAACATAACTCCTCAGCACTTTCTTGTGGACTACCAACAGTCACACACTATTTGCAGATTTGTTTCACATTAATCTGCAGACAAGTTGCAAATGATTTCTGTATGCCATCATATATAGAGGAATTGCATAATACTCATGTATAGTAAAGAGACTAAGCCAATAATTTCATAATGTATTAGTAGGATTCTTTAAGTGTAACACTCTCTGAAAGATGATTAAATTGACTAATTGAAAACAGCATGAAAAATGCATGCTTAAAATCAGAAGGATCTTGCCAGTACATTCTCATTTCAAAAAGCAAGAAATAAGGATGTATCAAAGCAGCACTACAATTTGCCACATTTTGTTTAAAGTAATAGAGAGTAAATCCTCTGGATTACCCACTCAAAATTTACAAAAACCCCCCAAAACCAAAAAAAAACCCCCACACAGTCAAAAAAACAAGCCCTAAACAAGAAGTAATATTATTGATATCCACCTCTGGCATGCACAACTACTCAGTTATGTAACTTCCCAGAAATAGTAATGTTGAACAGACCTTGACAGTGATCAACAAGTGCTGCAAGGGTCTTTAACCTTATTTTAGGATCATATGTCCAGACTAGAAGGCGGCGAAGCGTTAAACTGCTCTCAAGTCCCAAATTCACACCCTGATCATCTTCCAGTTGCAACTGAAATCAAAAGACAAAGACATGCCAAGGAACAAAACCTGGAAAACTGAGGCAGAACTGATGTTTCATAGTTTGAGTTCGAACATCAGGTTTTTACTAATACACTTGAAATATCTGGCGTTATGTGTTCTCTCATTAAATCACTGGGCCAAAACCTGAGAGCCGACCTAGTGAAAATAAAGAATCAAGTGCAGGTGAAAGAATAGTGACAAACAGAAATGTAATAAGGCAGACAAAGTAAAAATGACAAGAAAATTAAAGAAAGCAACGTGATAGATATTCACAAAAGGAGACGAGCAAAGGAAAAGAGAGCAGAGATCCTGAAAGACAGCAAATACTGGTCAGAGATGCTCAGAAAAGAGTAAAGAAAAACATCTAAAGGAATGGCAGAGTGTAGGAGGTCAACTTTTTATTACTGCACACTCAGCTTAGTTTAGTTCAACATGGGACAAATTCTGTTCCATGTCTTCCCTCCAGAAGCCATCAGAACTCAAGATAGCCTGTAATGTGCCATACAGTCAGATTATAGAATTACCACCACTGGAAAAAAAATTTAAAAGATACAATAAGAAAAATCTGTCACAAAGTGACAATCTTCCAACACCATGGAAAATAAAAGCCAAATATTTGCATCTGAGGCAAATGTACATCTTATACAAGTACAGATGGGATAACCAAGACAAGAACACAACCTAGGAATACAGAAGCAAGTTCCTAGAGCAGTCCAAGCAGACTAACTCTTAGAAAAGATGCTGTTTCCTGTACCTGACAACACACTCACTCTATGCTTTCATACTTAGCACCTTTTTTTTTTTTGTTCAAATACAACATATCCATTAAACGTAAGACCAGTGTTATCCACATTAAGCTCAGCTTTAAAGCCAGTTAAATACATTAGTTTCTGGATGCTCTTGAATCCATAGGTGGATTTTTTTCCTTTGGCAATGATAAGAGACACATGAGCAAAACCCATTCTTTGACTTTAGGTAAGAGATAGTACATCTTCATCATGGAACTACACTTTTAAATGGGCTGACAATGTGCAAACAGTCTGCAAGGAAAAAACTTGAAAAGCTTATGGAACAGTACACAGTACACTCAGAAATACTCTTTCAGGAGCAGAATCATGTTTGGGGGAAGCTGTGAGGACATCATAAAAAGTTATAGAGAGAAAGACAGTACAGAACCCAGTACAGAACCCTGCCAGTACAGAACAAGATTCTTGTTGTTCTATGCCTGAACTGCAAACTGGAACTGCAGCTAATAACTGCTAAGCTGGCAGACTGTATGATCTCTTGAATCTAAGAATGCAGCATACACTTAATTTCAAGTCACAATTTCCTATATGTTTTCAACTGAAATGTACAGGGTATTTTCCTCCATCCTGCAGCGTGACCTTCAAGCCTTCCCAGCCTTCAAGTCACAAAAGAATCTCTCCTCCACTGCTGGATCTTTCCTTTCCTTTCTTTCACAGCCTTTGGGGAGGAATGTTGCCAGGGGCTTCTTAAAAATCCAAACACAACATAACCCTGGGAGCTGCTTCAGTTAGGTGCTTAGGTGCAGCAAAACTGTACATTACAGACACTGTACTGACTGTTCCCTGGAAGAATGCACTTAATCAATGGGCTCAATACACTCAGGAACTCCGACACTGGGGACGAATCTGGCAAAGAACATGAAGAGCCAAACAAGAACAGCAGTAAAAGTAAGGTTGCGAAAAATGTGTGTCCAAACTACTGGATGTTGCTGGGAAAGCAGTGACAGAAAAAATGGAAAATGCTGAGGTATTTAATGCCTTTCATGCCTTGTTATTTTGGTAGTGTTTGCTGTTGAGGATACCAGATACCATCTGAGATCAGAAGTGAAGTCTGGAACAAGGGAGACTGAGTAGAGGAGGATCGAGTTAGAGAACATTGGAAAAAAAAGGATATGCGTAAGTCTACGGGAGGCCATTCCCAATTATCTCTGCAACACAGTAATTAGAGGAGGTTTCTGGTGACTGGGAGAAAGCAAATTCACTCCTCTCTTCAAGAAGGAGTCATAAAACTACACACTGGTGAGACTCGCTTCATTCCCCAGGATGCTGACAGAGCAACTAATCCTGGAAACCATTTCCAAGCATATGGAGAACAGAAAGCTTTCTCAGGAAGAAAAGCTCAGCGAAAGGAGGAGGAAGTAGGAACATTTGTGGTAATGGAGTTTGTCTTCCCAAGCAAGTGTTAAGTGTCCTGATGCTCTGCTTGCCAGGAAGCGGCTGGACATCTGCCTGCTGTTGGGAAGTAGTGAATGAATTCCTTACTTTGCTTTCCTTGCACACACAGCTTCTGCTTTCCCTTCTAAACTGTCACTAACTTGACTGACTTGTCTTTTTGTCTTCCTTCTAATTTTCTCCCCTCTCCTGAACAAGCAGGGGTGAGTGAGAGGCTGGGTGGGTGCTTGGCTGCTGGCCAGGGTCAACCCACCACAAAGGCAAACACAGTTTGAAAATAAGTGATCCCAGAACTTTACTTTCCTTTCCTCCTTACAGGCTTCCACTCCCACCATAGTCATCTCTTCCTTTGAGAGGTTCAGTGGAGCAGGAAAAGTAGAGGAAGCTGCATTTCAAAGAATTCATGAATATTTTCATGGCCAAGAAGTTTTAAAAGTTAGAATAAATCAAAGTTCCAGCAAACCAGGAGAGCAAATGTATTTTAGACAGAGTAGGAAATAATTACAAAAAGAATAACTGGATAGCAGCCAGGAAAAACAAGCAAAAAGTAAGTATGACAGGCATTCCAAAAGTCAGGAACCTTAAAGAACCACAAGTTAGTCAAAAGGAACAGATGCCTTAAAAACATTTACAAAAGCCTATGACTTAAACCATAAAGGTTTTTAGAAGCTAGAATTTTAAAAGCCAGTTTAATTTAACTTTAGATCAATTCACAGAATAAATTTTTCTCCATTACAAGCAATGAACTCCTTGAAAGCCCTACATTAAAAAAAAAAGCAAGCAGGAAAAAAAGAAGGGTATTTTATTTTAAAGCTAGCATCTAGGTGAACATACCATAAACACTGTGTCCATTGTCAACAGAAACTGCTGTACACCCTTTACATGGTAATGGAAATAGAGGTATATCTTTTAGAAGGTATTCGATAATGGAAAGCAAAACAAGAAAGTTGAATAAGAACCACTTACTTAACTTACCTGAGAATGTAAAACAGATAGAAGTCGGTAGTATTCTTTAAGTTCCTGATGTAAGGCTGCGCAAAAACTCTGTAAGAGGAAGAGAAGGGGAAAAAAAAAGGAAAGAAAAAATGGGGAAAATAGTTAGGAAAAATCTTTCTGATTTAATCTAGAATAGTTTTAATTCTATCACCACACTTCCAAGGTAGTCAGGAATTTCCTGAAGGGAATCAAGCTACCAGTTGCAGCATAAAAGCCAGCTCTATGAAAACCGGCCAAAGTATAAATGCTGCTCTCAGAGATGCACATATCTTTTCCAGAAATATATACAAATTGTCAAGTTTCTTTGCACAGAGATGTGCAAATTGTAACACGACCCAGTTGAAGTTCTATTTTAATAATCATGTAAAATATAGTATGGAGTAAAGTAATGAAGCTTCAGTTTCAGGAAGACAGAACACAGAAGTTTGGCAACCATCATTATATTTATAGACTATATGACAAGAATAAGAAAACAATGCTCAGAAAAGTACTTCCAGTAAGTGCTGCTGGATCAGGTAAATTTTTGTCCTTTTATCAGTTCGCAGTTGTGTATGATTCTTCACTTGACACAGAAGAAACGCATAACACAAAGTGTATCTTCAGCCTGAGCTAAAGCAAAGCTTCTTTGTAAAACAATTCTAGGCACAGCTACTTTGGTTTGTTTAAAAATAAATAAAGGTAGATTTAAAAAAAAAAAATCTGGAAAGAGTACTTGTTTAGTAACAAAGAGTCTTCCATAGTCTGGGATACTGGGGTTTTCCTTTGTTTTTGTAATGGCCTTAACCTAACATATAGACTAAAAAAATTCCTACAACACATTTTCCAAAACAGAATTAAAAATACGGCTCATTAATTTTGGACTAAGTTGAAAACTTTGGACTTTAAAACTCCCAAAAATGTGCTTAACGTTTTTTATATATTTGGTTTCTTGGAAGCACACTTCTGTGTCCACACACACATTCAGGACTGATTTCTAACCAATTCTAAGCTAACAACTTTGATATCTATTTTAATAGGGTTTTTTTACTGGGAAATTTCCCAGGACTTTCTCTTCAACATCTTTTAAACTCATAGTCAAAATAATTTGGAAAAAAAAAAAGAACAACTTCACAAAAAGGACCTTAGAGCTTGAAGAAAAATATTTATTCACTAGAGTATTTAAAAAGGAGGATCATTTCTACAAGCACAAGGAGAAAATAAATCTTCTTTCCTGCTAAGCAGCTAAGCCTAGAAAAAAAAATAAGTCATTAATCTTGTCATTGTATCCTTTATAAGGAAAGGAGGTTCCTTTCTTCAACTCAACATTATAAATGACAAAGAAATTTGACATTCATTCTATTCCAGAGGATACTGAAGGGCAAAAAGAAATCCCCTTACGTGTAACTCCACTTTTCATTTCTTCTCACTTGCTTCTTCAGTACATTTTTGAACCTATTAAAATAGCACTTGCCAAGATAGAGGGCAGAGCAGTCTCCAAGAAAACACTCAAAGGCACTACACATCTGCTCAAAACAGAAGAACAGTAATCACTGACTTTGGAGATTCAGGAGCCAAAAGGATTTAGGATCTATTGGCCACCAATTTTTCAGAGAAGCTTTAGAAGTTAAAATTCACATCCAGTGCCAATTCCTGCATCACTGACTACAGGTTTTTGTTTCCCAAACTGTTAGAGAAAAACTGGACATTATCCTAGAATTCTAATTCGTCTGCAGCAAAAGAGAATTCAGGAAGGAAACAGAATGCTTGTTTATAAGAAAAAAATTAAAATGCCCATTACCTCAATTGGATCTGAATGGGCAAAATGTCAAAATATAAGACAAGTTGTTGTCAATTATTCTTTCTACTTTCTGAGGACAAAGAGGAACTTGCATACTAATCAGTAAAGGTAGAAAAATATAAAGTGTAATATACTGTTCTCTCTCTACTCCTAATAATTGTCAATACCTGACATTTTGTGGAATAAAAACAGTCACCAGAATCGTAACAAAAGAGGTGACAGACACCTTCTTCTACATGTGATTTAAATAAGCATCCTTTTAAAACACTGGCAAAAGATGCTTTATAATGCAATATATATTCTTGTGCTAAATTCCTTAATGCACAGTGTGCAGCACCCGGAATTCTCAGCTATAACAGCTATGAAGAACAATAGTATATACTTTTTGTGCCCAGATACTGATAGTAGGAGCAGAAATATGTTTTTATTTGTATCCTTATGTCCTAGAAATATATACAAGTGCTTGCCTCAAGCAAAATCAACAGCATTAGAGCTATGCAGATTCAGCTAACTAACTGCACAGCCTTCTGCATAGGGTCTGAAACCTGCATATGGAAGCTGGGATACTCCACATTTAAATTCACTGAAGAATTACAGTTCTCCCTTTGCTGTAAACTTGAAGATTAAAGCCAGAGACAGTAAAAATAAGCATAAGCCAGAAGCTACTAGATAAAGAATAAGAAACTTCACCCAGATATAAGGGGGAGAGTCTGAAGAAAATTCATATACAGTAGCACTACCATATAAAACATGGAAAACAGAATTGGATTACTAGAAAAATAATTATTTATATGTAACTAAAACGGTTACTTAGAATAAGAGACAGAAGGGAACAGAATAAAACATTAGAAAAGTAGGAAGCACTACAGTGTCTCTACTGACCTCTTAAGAAAAATTAGATTGAAGGGAGAAGCACTTCAATTTCTTGGCAGATTAGGTAGGATGTTATGGCTAGAGGCAAGGATTACATTTCTGTCGACTCAGAAGGGATAATATCCAGTTTTACAGAGGGAGCAAGTGAGAGGAAACGGGAATGCCTTAGCAGTAAATGTGGTTTTGGGTATTACAGCAGCAGTGAAGTTACTGTAGACTATAAATCATGATGATGAAACCTATGAAAACAAAAATTAATATTCTTTTGATGCTGTATTCCAAAGGAAAGGCAGAAGATAATGGAGTATTTCCATTTCACGTCAGTTAGTGCAGTCCTAACATGTGAACATCAACAATAGCCGACAAGAATGTCTCCTGCATAGGTCACTAACAACTGAATTGGTCATTAATCAGCTCAGGGATGCCACCATCCCATTTAAACAATGTTTTTCTTTATAAATATGCATGATAATTATTTCTTTTTTTTTTTTTTTTAAAGAACATTAAGAAAAAGAAACTATGCATGAGACTTTCTGGCTACAAATGACAGGGGCAAATCCTAAAGACCAGCAAGAGCAAATACCTTTTCCTTGCCTTCGGTCTAAGACCCATATCAAAAGCAGTAGTCCATAAAAGAAGTAAATCAAATGATGCATGATCCAAGCTCCAAAGTCGATGCATAATTCTAGTACTGCATTTACTCAGTAGTTTCTTAGGGAAACAAGACCAATGTGTTGTGGCTATATTATTTTTTTAGCTGACCTACCTGTCCCACAAGTCCAAATGCACGATCCAAACTCCTCTGGTCTGTATATTTTCTGATTTTATTATGTAGCCACCCCAGCTCTGCAAGTCTACTTGTAGTATCTCTGAGAGATTTGGACAAGCTCACCTATAAAGTTAACGGAAACAATAATTTGCAACTAAGTCAAATCTACCATGCCAATACTGTTTTCTTCATCAAAATCCCTCTTTCTCATAAAACAAGCCAATTCAAGATATAAAACTTTTACACTCTACTGCAGAGACAGTGTCAAAAAAAGCAGACAATCCTGTAATTAGCATTAAATTTTTTACACACATGCATTGAAAAGACAGCAGCAACAAACTACTGGCCACTTTGAGACCTTTTCCTTTCGGAAATCTTATTGGATTTGGAAAACTTATCAGTATTCATCCACTCTTTCTGCATTAGGCAATTATGGCAGTAACAAAAAGGTCTTCAGAAGAAAGCAAGAAATCTGTAATTTCATGTTGCAGATTCAGACTTCATCTTATCCTGATAACCAACAAGACTAAAGATATTAGAGTTCTAGAAGAGGAGTCAATCACTGAAACTAATGGAGAAACACTGAGAAAATACTTAGTTACTGCTACACATGAAAAAAACGTTTAATAGAAAATAAACCACCAGGTACTAGGTCAGACTAGGTATCAGGAACACAAGCTTACAGAACCCAACTTCCAAGTTTAAGTTAGATCCACCAGTAACAGCTTTTATAAGCTATTTAATCTTGTGTCCCTCCAAGTTCTTCTACTCTTTTCCTGTATTTCTTCAAGTATCTCACTTGGTCTGCAAGCCTGCTTTAGTTCCAACACCCTACTACCACTATTTTCATCTGAATCTGTATATTTCTTCTTTTAAATGACCACTGTTTCTACCTAAATTTTTTTTCTACCATATCTTATCACATTACCCAACAACACAATCAAGTTTTCAAAATTTCATTGAATAAAAGACACCCAAACAGTCAGACTGACCAGATAGGTCAAGAGGCAGACATTGATTTTTGTCCACAGCCACTGGGCCTACCCCACCTCTACAGACAATTTGAACTTGGAGAGCCAGCTAGAACAGTTCAAGTCAAAGCAAGGAAGTGCTCTAACAAGCTAAGCAGATTGCCAAAGAACTAGAAATCAGTCTCATTCATTAAACCTTTTAGTTAGCAGTACAGGCATTCTCCAAGGTAACCACTGGTGTCAGAGTGTGTTAGCCACACCACTGTGGGATTGAACTAGACAGCAGCATTTGGTTGTACGACTAGAGTTCATTCCCTGGCCCTCTTGTTTAGCCACACAGGCACAGCTTTAACTTCTTGAACAACTTCTGTAGGGTAAATTCCAGCCCAAACAAGCATAATTGGACACAGTCAGAAACTGCCCATAGCTAAAACCGAAGAGATGGCCTAAGAACTATTTAAAATTCTGCAACTACAGAGTACTTGGCAAGCATTCAGTACAATACACATCCACTGGAATTAAAGAGGAACAAGAAAAATTGGCTTAGTGTTATTACATTTGTATCTCCTAGATCAAATCAGAAACTGCTAGCTTATCCAGTGATGAAAGTCACCATCAGATCTAACATTAACAGTGACATTAGAAAACATTCAGGCAAGAACAACAGCTTGGAAAGTGTGTTTCTTTCTAAAACAAACAGACTGTGTACAATGACATTTTCTTTGTAAGGCTGAGGGAGAACTACATGCTTTGACTACTATTTTGCCTGACATGCAGTCGATACAACTGGAGGAGGTATCATCTTGGTCCTCCTTGTTTGTCAGAAAAAGTTTCAGCTCTAGTTCAGCTCTAGCCAGTCAAATTATTTCATCTTCACTGGGTCCAGTAGCTCAGTAAAAGTGCCGACAAGGAAGGATGGAAAACAACTGACTTCACAAAATTACCTGAAGACAAAGTTCTCAGGCAAAAGCATTCACGTGGTTTGTGGTCAGTAATTAACTCCCTATATTAACACAATTTTGAATTCAAACTAAAACACCTTTCTCCCTCAAACTAGCCTATTTGATATGACAGCTAAACAGAACATCAATGAAACCTATAGTGCCTATTATGCAATCATTACTTTTTTTCAACATTCCTCTAGAAAAATCTACTATGCTACCTTTTCTTTGCCACATATAATCTAAATTATATATAGAACATAATTTACTCTGTGCAGGTGTTGAGGAATTACAAACTCTGCAGCTTCTACAGGTAAAAAGATCTGTTTATTAAGAATCTGTTTCTAAACAAGATTTAATTGATTTACCAAGAGGTAAGGTTTTCATTTACCCTCCACTAAGCAGCCCTAAATGTCATTGTAAAGTAATGGGAAACAATCATACATTTCACTTTTTGCTATAATGGAGGAATAAAGGAAATTAGCTCTGTTATCACCAACATTAAGACCCATCTACTGTGCTCTTGGCACATGAAATGGCCCAAAAATCACTTCCCCCCCATTTTAGGATTATGTAATACAGTAGAAAGTCCTCATAGAAGTAAAAATCAGAAGCATTGTCTTTTCATTTGAACATGAAAGCCAATCAGCAAGCAGAAACTCTGAGGCAGTACTGTCTAAACACTGAATGAGAAGATGCTAAGGAAATTAGTGCCATACTTTTGTTCTTGGCTTTAGCTGATCCTATCTCATCCTCAGGGTGTTTTTGCAGATATGCTTTACATCTCACCACCTTAAAGCAAGATCTCTCTCTCAGGCATTTCTGCTGTTCTTTTGTCCCCTACTTGACACCTCCATTCAAATTCACATCAGCACTTTCTTTTGTTCTATCACCAGTCCCTTCTTGTGTAATCTGCATGAACCCATCTAGACGATCACTTCTACATTGTATTCAAGACCATGACATCGAGTGACTTCCATCCATTCTACATCTCAGGTTGTTTAATTTAATCCAATGATAATGTGGTCAAACGTCTGTATCTGCTTTATATTTTACACAATGGAGAGGGGAAATGATTACAAAAATCCTCAAATTAAGCCATAACATAGGAATCTTTTTACTGGATTAATAGTTGCGAGTCTAGTCTCGTCTTGTGAAATGCTATGGATTCTTTCTGGAACCTTATCTACTCAAACAATTTTAAACTACTTCTTTGTATTAAAAAATCCCAAACCACCACCACCACCACCACCAGAAAACAAAACAAAAAACAAAAACAAAACAACAAAAAAAACCACAAACAAACAAACAAACAAAAAACCCACACAAAAAAAGGCAAAATAAATACATTAAAAAAAAAGAAACAAGAACAACAACAAAAAACGACCGACAAACTGGGGGAGGGAATAAAGATTTGTAATAATATTTTAACTTTTTTACATGCTTTTCATGGCTATGTTTCCCCTACATACATCTCTACTCACATATGAAATACAAGTCACCATACAATACCTTTCCCTCTACTTTATAGCAATTTTCAGAATTGCACATTTTGATGTTTTTGCCATCTATTCCCTGGAAGACATATAAAACATCTCTTACGAGATTTGCTTCAGTTATTTCAACAGAGCCTAGGAAGAAAAGAAAAAAAAAAACAAAAATAAAACAGTATTGAGATTTGTTGAGACAATTAGTTTTGATTACAACTTCCAGAAAGCTATTTAGAAGCATAACCAAAATAAAAAGGAATTATAAAGCCTGTGTTTATAACCTGTAAAGAACTCTTTTAGGTACTCTTAAGAATCAGATAAGAAAGCCAAAGATTCGTTTTGCCTGCCTCTAATGGTACCTGTGATGCTTCCAGAGCAGTCAGCTGATACAACACAGGGCATGTTATATTTTAACCAACACATCAGTCAGTCCTTAAACCTTTTATCTTTTCTGATCCAACCACCAGTGCAATTTCTGAGGCAAGCATCATAATAACTTGATCTTTTTTCGAACAAACAGGTGAAGTTGTTAAGTAGGACTTACAGAATAATCTCTTAATATTCACCTAGGAAAACAACAGCTAATTCAGAAGAGAGCTGATTGTTTAATACTGGCTTTCAATCATATATGCCACTGCTTGGTGATCAAAATCAGACTGCCAGCTGCATAACAGCTATGGAGAGGGCAAATAATATAGTGTAAATACTGTTTCTGAAGATAGATATATATTTGGTTTAGTAAAGCATTTGTTACTGTAGCATACAGCTTGCTTCTGGTTATTATCACTAGTTAGAGGTTAGACTATGACTGAGATTTAGGATATTTATTAATTTAAAGGAAGCAAAATCAAAAAAGGTGCTGTGCAGGCCATTGAAATTACTCCCACCTTTTCTGGGCAAAACAGTACCACTTGCTCTTGCAACTTCATTTAAGATAGCAAGAATGAAACAATTTTAACAACAACTATCCAGAAATTGAGATGCTACAACACGCTTCTCCCAATTTTGACAGCACTCTTACTCTCAACAGCTTGCCTCCCCAAAAATCCCCTTTCACAGAAAAAAACAACAAAAAATAAATTCTATTTTTATTTGGCAAAAGTAGCCTTCACCTCAAGATGCTGTTTAAAACTCAGTCTCTCCTCATAACATTAATATGTGCATAGGAGTAGCTTGCCCTTTTTTAGGAACTCCTAAAAAAATGGTGAAAGATGCAAGTGCATGTTTCTTTATTTGGTAAATAATACAATGGGTATTAACATCAGCCAGACAATATGCCTGATTATACTCTCTGTGTAGGTGTAATAATAAGAAAACTACAAATAAAAGCAAGCAACTTTAGAAGACAGAAAAAAATTAATTATACAAGAATTTCGTATTCACACAAATCTATCTTCTTGGCATTAGCCTTCTATATTCTGAATTCAGTCCTACTTCTATTTCTATGTCAACAATTGACTCCATTTAAGACAACTGTCAGTCCTTATACTCACCCCACATAAGAACCAAAACATCACAGCTGCTGGCTGACTCAACAGGAGAAGTATTGCCTTCTACACCAATCAGTATAATACATTAAAAAACAGTGCTAGATTTTATATATTTTTTCTTTATATTAAATCTACAACATTTATTTATATATAAAAAACCGTAAATATATATATATATATACACACACACGTCCTGTTGCACCTCAGTCTTGTTAATTAGGTTCTAAACACCAAATGCTGTCCTCAGACACACGAGTGCAACTCTGCTCTATAAGCTGCTGCTTTGTACACGGCTACTCAAAGGTGTCTGGCAGACAGGCTATATTTCAGCTTCTAAATATCCACCACTTATTTGGTTAGGAGTTATTTAAAAAAAGAAAAGGCCTGCATACAAAAAACTGCATCTCTTCTCTTTCTTTGCCAGAGAGTAACAGCACTGTAGGATGACAATATCTGCCATTAGCTCTCTTATTCAGAAAAGTCTCCCACTTTTACAGTAAAAGTAGAGTGGGTTGAAACTTAGAATTGTCACAGAGATCACCTGTTAACCAATTTCTCCTTAATTTTGCCTGTATAAATTCAGAATAGATCCCCTAAGCACTAGCTTTGAGTTTACAGCCACTTAATCAAGGAAACAAATTAGCAATATTAGGAATTTAGGAAGAAATTCTTTACTGTGAGGGTGGTGAGGCAGTGGAACAGGTTGCCCAGGGAAGTTGTGGATGCCCCATTCCTGGAAGTCTTCAAGGCCAGGTTAGATGGGGCTCTGAGCAACCTGGTCCAGGGCAAGGGGGGTTGGAACAAGATGATCTCTAAAGTCCAGTCCAACTCAAACTGTTCTGTGATTCTGTGATCCTACATTTATCTATTTCTTATTTTATTGAAAATATTTTTATCACTTGCTCTAAATACAACCACTGCAAACTGTGCTAATTTAAAGAAGAAAGAGCTTTAGGATCTCTATATTTCAGTGCACATTTCCAAGTTTTAAAAGACACATGATCACAAATGGATGAATCTATTTCAACAAATTGTATTCACTGAGCTCTCTGACTCTAAAAGCATCTTCTGATCATCAAAAGAATGATCATTGCTCACAAATCACAGTCACTTGACTGACAAACACTGGAACAGTCAGTCTTTTAAGAGGATCATTTTCAAGCCAACCCCTGCAAAAAGGAATTAACAATCAGCCAGAGAGACTGTGGCCAAATAAACTAGTCTTGCATATTTCCTTCTATCCTTCTATTAAATACATTCTAGAAAAACATTCCTCAAAAAAATCAACACGCTATGAAATGATTCCAAACTAATTTTAAAAAATTATCTTCAACAAATACATCTTTGCTCACCACTTGTATCCCCTTCTCGCCTAGACCTTGGCACACCACGAGACACAGCATTTGAAAAGCCTTTTGAGGTAGTGCTTTGTAAAGAAGGCTGGCTTGCAGTTAAAGTCCATGCGAGGCGTGATCCCAGTTGCTGACGGAGGCATTCTCCAACACCTGGAGCTTGATAGGATTGTCTAAAAAGGATAAAAGGAAGAAACATCTTTAAAAACCTTAATTCCATACCCATTACATGGTATGGATTAGTGCAAGTTTTGAAAAATGCCTCAAGTTTGAGTTTGCTTTTCGTGGATGTTTGGTTTGTTTTTTTCTCTTTTAATAAAGGGACCTTAAAAAAAAGAGTACAGAACATACAAGCAACTTATTGCTTCCTATAAGCCTACACTTTAGAAAAAAAAAAAACAACACAAGAAACAGGAGGTAAAAATTTGACAAATATGATTTCATATCAAAAATTGACTTTGATGAACAGTGTAATTATACTGAAATGGATTAAAACTGAAGGTACGATAAGAATAATAAACAACAGTCATAATAAAAATCATAAATACTTGTTTGTTATTGTCTCAAAACATAGTTACATGTGAAAAAACTAAAGGAAAACAAAGAAAGAGGAAAAAGCTGACATTCCCGCTACTCTACTCTTTCAGACAGTTTGTATCAAGAGCCTGAAGATGTGATCAAGGAGGGAGTATCTAGACAAGCTCTGATTTCCCTTCCTTTCACACTTGTCAATTTTTCTCACAAAGAAAATCTTAATCATGAAATAGTGTTAAGGCTATAAGTTAACTTTCTGAGTATTTCTGCACCATGATGAAAAATAAAGTGGCAAAATATTTGCAAGGGATTTTTGCTGCTGATCATTCCTCCCACAACCGAATGCAAACATTTTGATATACACCTATCTTTCAAAAAAAACTCAGAACACTAATTCCACGGGGCTGTGAAAGCAGTTGCATGGAGAGATGGAATAGGATTGCAAAATAAAAGTCCATGTAAAAAATGCTGAGGAATGTCTTTCCTCTCTCAACCACATCATTAACTCATGGGATGGCCAACATGAACACAAGCCTGTTAGACAGAGCAACTCAGAATCACAGAATCAATCAGGTTGGAAAAGACCTTTAAGATCATCAAGTTCAACCTATGATTTAATACCACAATGTCAACTAGACCTTGGAACTAAGCGCCATGTCCAGTGTTCAACACCTCCAGGGATGGTGAATTCACCACCTCCCCAGGCAGCCCATTCCAATACCTTATCACCCTTCATGTGAAGATGTTCTTCCTAATGACCAACCTAAACCTCCTCTGGCATAGCATAAGACTATGTCCTCTCATCCTGTCACTAGTCACCTGTGAAAAGAGGCCAACCCCCACCTGGCTACAACCTCCTTTCAGGCAGTTGTAGAGAGGGATGAGGTCCCCCCCAGCCTCCTCCAGGCTAAACAACCCCAGCTCCCTCAACCATTCCTCATAAGACTTGTGCTCCAGACCCTTCACCATCTTCACGGCCCTTCTCTGGACACACTCCAGCTTCTCAATGCCCTTCCTGAATTAAGGGGCCCAGGACTGGACACAGCACTCAGGATGTGGCCTCACCAGCACTGAGTACAGAGGAAGAATCACTTCCCTGCTCCTGCTGGCCACACTGTTTCTCATACAACTGATATGATGCCACTGGCCTTCTTGGCCACCTGGGCACACTGCGGCTCATGTTCCACCACTGTAGACCAGCATCCCCTGCTCCTTTTCCACTGGGCCGCTTTCCGGCTACTCTTCCCCAAGCCTGTAGCACTGCAGGAGGTTGTTGTGGCCAAAGTGCAGGACCAGCACTTGTGCTTGTTGAATCTCATCCCGTTGGTCTCAGCCTGTTGATCCAGCCTGTCCAGGTCTCTCTGCAGAACTTTCCTATCATCCAGCAGATCGACACTCCCACCCAACTTGGTGTTTGCTAATGGTAGATTCGATCTCCTAATCCAGATGATCAGTGAAGATATTATACACGAGTGGGACTAACACTGATCCCTGGAGGACACCACTACTGACGTGACACCAGCTGGATGCAGCCCCGTTCACCAGCACTCTCTGGGCCCGGCCCTCGAGCCAGTTCTTAACCCAGCACAGAGTGCCCCTGTCTAAGCCATGGGCTGCAGCTTTTCCAGGAGTATATTATGGGAGACAGTGTCAAAGGCTTTGCTGAAGTCCAGATAGACCACATCCACAGCCTTCTCCTCATCCACCAGGTGTGTTACCTGGTCAAAAAAGGAGATCAGGTTGGTTAGGCAGGACCTGCCCTTCCTAAACCTGTGCTGGCTCAGTTGACCCCTTGGTTGTTCCTGTATCTGCCATGTGAATTGCACTCAAGATGATCTGCTCTATAACCTTGCTGGGCACTGAGGTCATGCTGAGAGGCCTGTAATTCTCCAAATCCTCCTTTAGGCCCTTCCTGTGGATGGGTATCACATTGGCCAACCTCTAGTACCCTAGGACCTCCCCAATTAGCCAGGACCAATGATAAATGATGATGAGCAGTTTAGCAATCTCTTCTGCCTGCTCTGTCATCACCCTAGGATGGGTCCCATAGACTTGTGAGCATTTATGTGGCTCAGCAGATCATTAACTGCTTCCTCCTGGATTACCTGGAGTCCATTCTGCTTCCTGTCTACCAGCTCAGGAGACCAACTGCCCCAAGAATAACTGGTCTTACTGTCAAAGACTGAGCTCTGTTGTTCTTGGCATTTTTAACATGTCAAATAGAGTACAACACTGAATTTAGGCTGTTCAGAAGAATGTATTCTAGACAAAAGGAAAACATAAAGAGAAGTTCATGAGGAGTGAAGCTCACAGAAAGATCTAATCTGGGTTGTTCAGATCACAGATTATAAGACTAAAGAGTGCAGTGAAATTGCTGTAAAATGGAACAGTCTGAACAGGTCAGACCAGGAATGTGCCAGAAACAGGGTAGATTCTCCTGATATTTTTAAGCAAGCAGATACATGAAATAATGTCACTGACATTACTTTCTATATTGTATCAGGATTATACAAGAGTTGAGGTTGGAAAGGACCTCTGGAAATCACCTCCTCCAAGTCTCTTGCTCAAAGCAGGGTCAACTAGAGAAGGCTGCATTGTTTAAGATATATTTTTAATACATTTAAGCATGAAGACTACACAACCTCTATGGGCAACCCATTTCAGAGTTTCACAGTATCCCCAGTGTCCTCAAACACACACCCCACCTTATTGCAAAAGCTTTCTGTCCTTATGTTTAACTGACTGTGATGCACAGACTTAGAAATTTTGCCAGTTACCTCTTGTTCTTTTTCCTGGGCACTACCTCTGCAATACTGTGACCCAAACTATCCCACATTGTTTTTGTGATCCCAATGAGATCACAGCCTAGTACTGCACACACCTCAAGTCCTCCTCCCACTGCATGTGTCAGTGCGTAAACACTCCAGCAAAGTTGTGCTGACGTTCCAGAAAAAGTAGGAGAATTTTCCATATAAGGCTTCCTCTCTACATTCCTCACTTCTGTGCACATAGTTGGGTGGACTCCCTTCTGCCCTGCTCTGTTGGTTTCAAGGTACCTCCTGCCCACATCACCCTGCATTTTCTGCTTACTAACCTGGTCAGTCACTTCCTCACTCAGCTGTGGGGCACAGTCTTCCCTGCTGCTCTTAGTTTAAAGGAATCCTCTACCCATGTATTCAAGATACACAATATAAACCTAGTACTGACAAAGTCAAATAAGTATTTGTATTCTAGATCCTATTAATAACAACGAAATCCAGTTCTGTCAGTGCTAGTTATTATTTCCATACTATGAATTCAATAACGTGTCAAATACAGTTTTTTAGTAGTGTATCTTCAACCCAGAAAAAAGCCTTGGTTCTTTCTCAAAATGCATCTATTGTGATTTTGTGTTTGTTTCACCAATCTTGGGGGTGAGAAGGAAAATTAAGAGACATGAAGATGGTGGTTCATCTTTTAGGCAACCATTTCTGGCTTCATATGGTCATATGCCAGCACCTGATATTCAGAACTGTTCAGAAACTCAGTTTCTCTGCACAGACAGTGGAATTTCCAATGGCATAAAAATGGGGAAGGTGGGAGAAAGAGAAAAAAAGGGGAGGGAGAAAGAAGCAGATAATTTCAATTCTTCTCCAAACTCATCTATAAGGTAAAATTTACCCTGGAACGAGTGATTGTGGCGTTGGTGTTGGCCCATTTAGGGCATACAGGCTGATGCTGCTGATCCCACTGCTCCCCATGCTGCAGGAACTCTGGGCAGACTGAGCACTGCGGTCTTGGTAATTCAGTGGAAGGGTCTGAGGCCTGGCATAGTAATAAGGGGTTGAGTGAGCATCCCGTGGCAATGCTTGAGCAAAAAGCGTGGCATAACTTGACACCTGAAAAGAAAAGGATTTGAAAAGGGAGGAATAATTAAAAAAAAAAAAAAATAAAAAAAAGATGTGGGAGTTGCTTTAAGTCAAATCTTTAGTTAACAGGAGTGCAATATCTAGAACACAAGAAATATAAGAAGATCACATTTATGAAAACAAAGAATTGCTGATGCAATTATAGTGACAAAATGTCCCTTATAGTGAGCAAAAGCACTTTTAGCAATATAGCTTCTTTTTGTCTGGAAATTGTCATTAGCAATAGCTGCAAAAAGCACTTTGGTGCAAGCAGAGCTGCAACTGGAGGAGGAATTTTGCTTTCCCTACTCCATTTAAAATTTATTAACACACGAGCAGACATTATACCAGCAAGCAAAAGCAAACATAAAAATCACTCATCCAATGCAGTCACAACTTCAGCTACAAATGTTGGACAGCTCCGATTTTTACATGTACTTAGTGTAAGAAAATTACACTAAATATTGCAGATACTTAAGTCAAGTGTGTTCTTCCTTTCAGCCTCACACACAACTGGTTAAGTCTGGATAATGATTCTTAATGACATCTAAAACAAGTGACACACATTTACTGTTTCTCAGAAGTAACAAAGGTCTACCTTGTTAGACTGTTTACGTGGATCTTCACTAAGGCTAAGCAGGAGGTAGAGTATTGACCATTTGTTTTTCAAAACGCCCTTTAAAAAGATGAAGATAAACAAATTAGTTTAACTCTTGATAACAATAGATTTTTTTTTTAGTTATCCAGCCTAATATATGTACAAATAAATAAATTTTCCAGATAAATAAGACTAACACAATTTGAATAAACTGAGAATGTGCAGCAATCTGTATTGCTAATTTTATGAATTTTCTCCACTGTGTTCAAATCATGAACTCTCACTTGCTCTGAGATCAGCAAGTAAGCTCAGTTTAAAATTTACAAGCACTAAGAATGAAGTTTATACAGAGCTGAACTTCTACCAGCATTCCCATATACTCTCACCATTTAAAACATGTCTGGTGTGGATGTTAATCTAATCTCAATGTGAAGAAGGAATAGTCATGGTAAAATTTTAAGCAAAGAACTATCTTTTCTCCACATTCCCCTTCATTCTCCTTTACAAGAAGGCTTCAAAAGCAAGCATTTTAATTTTTATTATTTTAAATGCCATCTTAGTATTATCCTGATAAACTCAGGTTTTCTATACACTAACATCTTTTGTCAGAATATCAACATGCCATATTCCTTGATTAATACTGGTGTTGGAACAATCAAAGTCAACAAATCCTTAACTTTCAACATTACAGGCTTGGAGCACTTAAAAATTCATAAGCATGAGAACCCTAGATTATTAACATCAGTATATTGCAAGGGATTCATCTAAAATAAACTATGAGAAACATCATCAGTTTTACATATAAAATGAATAGTTGTATTTTTACAGAGTTCCTTTCTTCATATGAAGTGCCCCTTCATATAACTGGACTCAAATACTAAAAATGCATCCTTTATTCTCTTCTGATTTACAATTAAATAGAAAAAAAAAGAACTTGTAAACTTTTTCACAAAAACCACAGAATAATTAGGGTTGGAAGGCATCACTGAAGATTGTCTAGTCCAATCCCTCTGCTCAAAGCAGGGCTGTCTACAGCAGGTTGCCTGCAACTGTGTCTACTCAAGTTTTTCACTATCTCCAAGCATGGAGACACCGCAACTTTCCTGGGCAAGCTGTTCCAGTATTCAACTATCCCTTCAGAAAAAAATATTCTTCATGACCTGAGCACTCTCCAAAACAACTCTCAGATCAGTCAGATGCGTACGTGTGCTTTCAGTTTTTTTACTGTTTACACATTTCTTACACTACCTGTGAACCAAGTTTTCTGTAGAGTTCTGAAAATAATGCAGCATCTGCTTCCCTTCTTTGTCGCACAACTATTAAGAGGAAAAGAAAAGAAATATAGATTTAAAATTGGAAAGAAGTATAATAGCTATGTCTAACATTATCATCATAAATTACAAAGTCTACCCCAGAAAGCTTAGTGATGTTGAACAGTTTCGTTCTATTTCTCAGACATTGTGCCTGTTTTCATGTTATCTGCATTCCAGCCCTGAAAATTCTTGCATCAGAAGTGATTCAATGTAAGTGCCTGTTTTTCTTAGAGCAATCAAAATATACACTTAAATAAGTGCCCTTTTAAAGTCTAATCTGCCATACAGTAGGTTTAGTGACTTAAGGTACATAACCAAAAGCATATGTGTTAAAGAATGCTATAAGAACTATGTGTAATTGCTCATGAAACTAAATATAACTGTGTCTATTTTAGGCAATAAAAGCAGGACACAAAATCAGTAATGCTACTCACTCCAAGTCAAGCAGAATTCCAAGGTCATGCAACTCATATATTACAAAAAATAATAGTCTCAATCAACGACAGTTACACAACACAAGTATTTTCTCAGGGGAAAAACACCTTCAAACTAAGATTTCTTCAGAAAAGCTACTTTACATCAGAAAAGCCATGTTAAGAAAAACAAGAAAAATAGCTGTTAAATGTTAGACATGTTGATTAGCATCAAAAGCCACTGCTACGTACACTTCGCTAACTAAGTAATTTTGTGTATGGTATCTCCAAAATAAAAGCAAAGTTAGATGGATATATCTAGTCACTTGTTACATGACCACTTCCATCAGCCTACAAGCTGAAGTTGGGGAGAAGAAAGATGAGACAGCCCTCTTCAAAATCCGTGGCAACAGGCCCAAAGAATATGTACTGTTCTGTCTAAAACTAACCAAAGCATGTAGAAACTCATCATACAGAAAGTGTATAGTGCAGATTCCAGTGTTTCTAAGTTGTAGCTAGAAGAATTCTGATGAGATTATTTGCCTATGAGCAAGTCACAGAACCTCTGTGTTAACAAAAACTACACATGGACCCTAAAACAGTTATAACCACTGACATCAATTACCTAATTCAATTCAGTCTCCCTGACTGAATATTCAAAGCCCAAATATGAAGCTTTAATTTAATTAGCAGACTTCAAGTAATTGTTTCTGGACACGCTACTGTAGAGCAGACAATCTGCTGAAAGCAGTATTTGTCTTTTCAAGAAGAATGCATCACATCCCCTGAGGATTCACACACTGTGACACTTGACCTGGAGCAGCACAGAGCACAAAAGAATGGAACCACAACACAACTTATGAAATCATAGTCTCTTATTTTGTTTTTGAGAAGGTGGTTGCAGAAAACTTAGAGAAACTGAAGTCAAGAAGTATCAGGTAAGTCACAACCAATTCCATCAAGTCCCAGGATGCTCATTCAGCAAGTTTCACGCAGGTGTTCATGAAGTTAATTACACCACCATGTAACATTTCATAAGTGCACATCTCAAAAGTATCTTCTAAAAAGAACTATTAATTCATAAATTCTGAGTACTAATAAAGTGAAAGGAGTGCAATATTAATTGTTTTTTATATTCATAGTGGCTGAGATACAAAGTAAATGGCAAGGAAAGCCTAAGCTGAGCATTCAGAAAAATCTAAGCTGAAAATACTAACAGCCACCCAGAAATATTCACTAGGGTATTACTGGAATTTGTACCACAACATTTTCAGGAGGTAAGCATTAATAACAGATTAGATGACTATCTG
>NW_020956283.1:4073-6535 GCF_003031625.1 Empidonax traillii | reverse complement strand
TATATTCATAGTGGCTGAGATACAAAGTAAATGGCAAGGAAAGCCTAAGCTGAGCATTCAGAAAAATCTAAGCTGAAAATACTAACAGCCACCCAGAAATATTCACTAGGGTATTACTGGAATTTGTACCACAACATTTTCAGGAGGTAAGCATTAATAACAGATTAGATGACTATCTGTGAGGCAGAGTCGTCCCATTTTCAGAGAAATAAACTAATCAAATAACTTCATGAAGAACTTCCTATTTCTAAGAAAGGAACAAAGATGCACTTACGTTCTTTCTTGATCTTCTCCGCTACAAGAAATTCATCACGCTCAACAGTGGGAGCAAAATTGCTTCCAATAACTCTCACTGCATACTGAAACTGCTGCGCTGCATCAGCTGAAAGAAAAAAAAAAAAGAAAACTGTTTCAGTTAAGCAGAACATTTAGGTTTTAATAAAACTAATAAATAAAAAGTTAAGACATGAGATTATTCAGAAATTGCTATGTCTGATTCCAGCAGAAATGTTCCTCGCTTAAATGTGATAACGTTATCCTGTAATTCTCAGACACACTTTAACTAGGGGGCAGTAAAACCCAGTTTAGCATAGTATCAATGCTATACTTCAAACACAATTAAGTATGCACACTCCACAAAATAACTGCACTGAAATTTGTGAATAAGCCTTTCCTATTCCATACTGATGGAACAGACACTTAGGCCTACCCAGTTTTTTAGAGAGCATTTGCAGATCTGAGCTGGCTCTGCCCATTCCCACAGACAGAAACGCTGCGGGACTTGACACAGAGCCACGCAACTCGGGAGGAATACAGACGTGTTCACCAGGCACACTCTCTCCCCAAGCAGCAAAACGGGATTATCCTACCCGTGGATCTTCACTCAGATACCTACAACAGTGCTTTTACCAAACTGCATCTTGGTTTTTTAGGTTTGGTTTTGTTTATAAAACAATTTGCACTGTTTCACCCTTAGGTTCAAAGCCAGCTCAGAGATCAGCATCACATCCCAATGCACGATGTGGACACTAATGCAGAGATCACAAGTTAGTGACCTCCCTCCACTGTTCCTTCCTCATGTAATAACTCTATTTTTAATATCATTGCTGAGCAGTAGAGTTTAAGTGCAAATATCTTTCTTTCCAGGAAGATTAACACTTTGGTAACACAAAGATAGGGCCAGTTCGGTATTACTGTCTTCAAAGCGTAGTCATGCTCCCATTTATTGACCTGAAAAAGCAAACAAGCAAATAACCCTACAGACATGTCAAATCCCTTACAAAATGTCTGATACATTTCCACTCCTTATACTCAAGCAACTGTAATAACACGAGAGGCAAAGGTACATGAGAAAATGCAGAAGTGAGTCTGTCAGCTACCTGAATCCTTTTACTTCAGAGTAAAAAACAAACAACTAAGCAATTCTGCATATTGCCTGTTCTGTACATAATTATGTGTGCAAGTGCATCAGATCCTCACGTGTTATTTAGTCTGTTAAGCAGCTGGCTTTCAGAGAAAAATCAGAGTAACATAGCAATGGTTCAGCCAAGGAAAAAGCAAGATGCTGGCCAAGACAAGTATGTAATAAAGGAACAGAAACATGAAATAAGGACCACTAGAAGCAGAAATATTTTAAGCATTTATCATCTCTAAAATTAACTGATATTTACAATCAAAAAAAAAAAAAAGTCACTTGGGAAATATTAGGAGTCAATTATTGATTAAATGCATTCAAATCTCCGGAAATTTATGGAAAGAAGAAATTTGAAATCACAATGTGCTAGATTATTTTTGAATGCCCCACATTTGTTTTGAATGTCCATTTTTTTACTCTCTTTGTAATATGTCACCCGCTGGTCCTACTCTATTAGAAAGCGCTGCACTGTCACTGCAGAGACCCGGGTTCGATTCCCAGTCGGGGCCACTCCCCAGGCAGATGGAGCTCGTTAGCCCTGTAAGGCAATCCATCTGCGTCCTGAGGACCTCGCTGCCACTGTCCAAGCGTGCTTGGCCCCGGCAGATGAACCTCAGGATTAAAGGGTGGGCTCAGTTCCGCGCACACTGTGTCTCACCTAAAAAATCCAATGCGCAGGCTGGAAGGTGGAAAGACCTTCCCCGGTTCTTCGTTCGCGAAGACTGGCCATTACTTACTTACATTACTTACTTACATCTGTAGAACAGCAAACATTAACCAGTTCATACAAAGCAGTACCTCACACAATCAGGAAAAGAGTCTGCTCAGACAAAATCTTTACCATTTAACAGTATTTGACAATACTGGCCTACAGAAGAAGCAAGAAAACTGTCAGAAAAGAAAATGCCAACATTCAGACTACCTATCTCCACGACTTAAAGGCCTCCCAGAAACAACAGTTCTACTTTTAGACTAAGCAACATTTCAATTGCAATAAGGACTTGAAAATAGAACATAAAAATTTAAGAGTCCAGCTACTGATGAACCA
>NW_020956283.1:0-3626 GCF_003031625.1 Empidonax traillii | reverse complement strand
TACAGAAGAAGCAAGAAAACTGTCAGAAAAGAAAATGCCAACATTCAGACTACCTATCTCCACGACTTAAAGGCCTCCCAGAAACAACAGTTCTACTTTTAGACTAAGCAACATTTCAATTGCAATAAGGACTTGAAAATAGAACATAAAAATTTAAGAGTCCAGCTACTGATGAACCAGGTATGAAGAGTTAAGCAAGAGGAAGTACTTCTGCACAATTCTTAAGTTTAATGCATGTCATTACAGAACTCGCGATTTCAAAAAGTATTCTCAAGTCAGATCCTTGCATTAAGTTATCCCAAACAATATTATGTTCCATTAATTCCTCAACTGTGTACCTAGCAGCAGATCGACAAGGGGAAAGTTTTTCCTGTAAGGGGGAAGTTTTAAGAAAGATAAATAACCTCCTACAACAACCTTCTATTTCAATACCAACCATAGGAAGACCAGTTAAAGCACTGAAACTTAGTATTGTCCATACTGCCCTAACAAGGCACCTGAGAAAGATCTCCAGTTGAAAGACTACGGTTTCATCCAACAAATTCTGATTTTTAAACCTGTCACACTACTGGTGAGCATGGAACAAAGCTATCTGCTCTCTACACATACAGATTTGCACTGGCAATTCAACAGTTTCATTATAAGACTGGTTTCCTATTACATTTAATTCAGATTTTCATGTTTTATTCATATCAAGTCCAGTTTCTCTAAAAAAAAAAAAAATTTCTTTTCTGTGGGTGTTTCCTCGGCAGATTATTCTTTATGAATTTATAAAATAATTTCAGTACTAAAGTGATTAAACATAACTTAATACAGATATCTGTCAGTACAATAAAAACTCACATAGCTTGTAACTAATAGGCACATTTAGTTGCTTCTCTCCTGAAAGAACAATCATTATAACAGCAGATGGACTTAAAATACACAGCCATCTATTTGAACATCCTTCATCAAAAAATTATTACAGCACGACTCTGTCATGGAACAGGAAGTTCAATATACCTGATGCATGAAACCGATGCAACTGTCTGTGGGGTAAAGGGGGGGAAACAACACTGACCATGACTTGTTTTCCTGAGGTCAGATCAGAGCAGTGAATGCAGATGGAGAGAGAGAGCCACTTCTCCTCAGACTATATCTCTTAGGTAATACACACAAAATTAGTGATACTGATAAGCAGCCACACAGCTGAAGAGAGAACTAGCACTTGTGAATCATTAGAAAAAGGCCCAATATTTTTTTCAAAATCCTCTTCTTTAAGCAAAGCAATCTAACAATCCTTCAAAGATCTACACACAGCCATTCAAACTTTCCTATGCACAATGCAGTATTAGAAGTGAACTATTTCAAAAGGCAGATAAAAGCATTTGGAAGCTGTAGAAAGTACAAGTGTAGCACGTGAAAAAAATATAGAAGCAATGCACAGAAAGAATTTGGTTGTAAAGAAATCAAGGGAAAAAAGGACAAAAGACAAAAGTTCAAGACATGAACAGAAAACTAGCCAATACAGTTCCAAGGAGCAAGTACTTCAGAGGAAATGCTGAAATTCAGCAAAACTTTTGCTATAAAGAAGTTTCTAATTACTTACAATTTTAGGAAGTGAACTGAAATTCTCTTCACACTCATACATTTCTTTAAACAAGGTCTGTTACAGGTCAATTGTAGGTCAACTCCAGAAGGGGGTGGCAGGTCAAGGGAGGTGGTTCTGCCCCTCTACTCTGCTCTGGTGAGACCTCACCTGGAGTCCTGCATTCAGCTCTGGGGTGTCCACCACAAGAACGACATGGACGTGTCAGAGCAGGTCCAGCCACAAAGATCAGAGGGATGGAGCACCTCTCCTATGAAGATAAACTGAGAGAGCTGGGGTTGTTCACTTGGAGAAGAAAAGGTTCCAAGCAGAGACATTTCAGTATTTAAAGGGAGTTATGAAAAAAGAGGTAAAAGCAACTTTCCACACAGGTAGTAAACAGGACAAAGGGGAACGATTTTAAACTCAAAGAAGGACATTTATATGAGATGCTAGGAAGAAACTCTTTACTTTGAAGGTGATGAGACACTGCAACACATTGCCCAAAGAAGTTGTGGATGTCCCATCCTGGAAGTGTTCAAGGCCAGGTTGGATGGGGTTCTGAGCAACCTGGTCTTGCGGAAGGTGTTCCATCCCAAGGCAGAGGGGTTGGAAATGGATGACCTTTAATGTACCTTCCAAGCAAAGCCTTTCTATGATTCTGTGAAGTATTCCTGAAAAAAATTATTTTGCATGTCTTCTGATTTAGTCAACTATCTTAAACTTCTCTTTTGTTTATGCAAACTTTTAGTTGAAGCATCTAAAGTTTATTGTTAATTAACTGTTTTTCTAGTTTCCAAATTCCTTTCCCACAAAGGAAAAAAATCCAAAAGATGACAAAACCACAAAATCAATCCCAAGATGTGCACACTCCCATGTCTTTCCTTACTTAAAAGTTCTCCACAAATTTTGAAGCACAGCATAGAAAACATAACTATTCTTTTATTTCTTTAATGCTGTTAACATTGCTGGCTCTTGTTGCATTGTCAGTAAACAGATTGATTTGAAGAATGTTCCACTGGACTATCAGCAAGTTGGCCACACAATCGTCTCAGGACTTCCCTCACTGTGAATTTTTGCCTACTTTATCAACTTGCATTTGCTCTGTTATTAGCATAAATAAAATGCCCTCCACTTCACCTTTTCAATGAATTCTAGACTTTCCCCCCAGTCATAAAATTTTGAGCTATGAACTGTTGGAATGGATGTTAAAACACTCAAATCAAACAGCAATAACAAAACTACCACTGCCATTACAGAGATGAAATTAAGGCCATAGTACGGGTTTCAGTCTTCTGCTCTCTGAAGACTGAAATACTACATTCTGGAGTGTGCACAAGTCCCATAGTACTTAGGCACACAGAAATCTTTTTAGGATTCAAAACCAAATAGATTTAGCTTGAATATTTACAGCAATACCATTTGTTTCCACTGGAGGCACCCAGAATTCTTACAGCGACAACTTTGCCTACAGTCTCCAAGATTTCCAGGAGGTTTGTGAAAGACAGCTACGAACAAGAAGTTCTTTGTCAGAAGGATTAAAATCCCTGTTCAAAGAGAGGCATGCAACCCTGTATAATGGCTGGAGTCCACAAACAGAGGGGAGAAAAAAATTACAGAAATTTCTGCACAGGTAGGCAAGCTCTCTGCAAGATCAAGTTAAACTGTAAAAGTGAGGTGGATAGCCTGGATAAACACAGGAGACTGATAACACAAAACCAGTACAGTAGTTAGATGCTGAGAGGACAAGAGGAAGAGAGAGGTTAGAACAGCTCCAACAGCAGGTGCAGAGACCCCCAACGAACCGCAGTAGGTGACTGCAGATACATGGCACCATGGAAAGCTTTAAGCCCTTCCTTGAGAACTGGCTAAACCACAGGAGCAAAGAGCTTTCAAACCTCAGTTCTTAAAAGAAAAAAAATATTAAAGTAGATTAAGTTAAAAAAAAACACAACAGAATTCTTCAACATAACTCATCAGACCTTGTAATGAATTTTTCAGAGGCAAAGCGGTTTGCAAAAAATCTCAACAACTCGACCCATTCAGCTGACTGATCCTG
>NW_020956282.1:186599-187794 GCF_003031625.1 Empidonax traillii | reverse complement strand
CCTCCTGTCGATCAGCACCCCCAGGTCCCTTTCTGCCTGGCTGCTCTCCAGCCACTCTGTGCCCAGCCTGGAGCGCTGCAGGGGGTTGTTGTGGCCAAAGTGCAGGACCCGGCACTTGGCCTTGTTGAACTTCATCCCATTGGAGTCAGCCCATCTCTCCAGTCTATCCAGATCCCTCTGCAGAGCCCTCCTGCCTTCCAGTAGGTCGACACTCCCTCCCAACTTGGTGTCATCTGCAAATTTGCTGATGATGGACTCAATCCTCTCATCTAAATCATCGATAAAGATGTTAAACAGGACTGGGCCCAGCACTGATCCCTGGGGAACACCACTGGTTACCGGCTGCCAGCTGGATGCAGCCCCGTTCACCAGCACTCTCTGGGCCCGGCCCTCCAGCCAGTTCCTGACCCAGCACAGAGTGCCCCTGTCCAAGCCATGGGCTGCAGCTTTTCCAGGAGTATATTATGGGAGACAGTGTCAAAGGCTTTGCTGAAGTCCAGATAGACCACATCCACAGCCTTTCCCTCATCCACCTGGTGGGTCACCTGATCGTAAAAGGAGATCAGGTTGGTCAAACAGGATCTGCCCCTCCTAAACCCATGTTGGCTGGGTCTGATCCCTTGTCCATCCTGTAGCTGCTGTGTGATTGCACACAGGATGATCTGCTCCATGACTCTGCCAGGCACCGAGGTCAGGCTGACAGGTCTGTAGTTACTAGGGTCAGCCTTGCATCCTTTTTTATGGATTGAGGTGATATTTGCCAACTTCCAATCATATGGGACCTCCCCCGTGAGCCAGGACTGTTGGAAGATGATGGAGAGCGGCTTGGCAAGCTCTTCTGCCAGCTCCCTCATTACCCTAGGATGGATCCTGTCTGGTCCCATAGACTTGTGAGGATCCAGATGATTCAGTAAGTCACCAACTATTTCCTCCCGGAATACAAGGGGGCTATTTGGCTTTCTATCTCTGTCTACCAGCTCCAGAGGCCAGTTGCCTTGAGGGTCACCTGTCTTACTGGTAAAAACTGAGGCAAAGTAGGTGTTAAGTACCTCAGCCTTCTCCTCATCTCTATTAACTATGTTTCCCTCTAAGTCCATCAAAGAATGGAGGTTTTCTTTGCCCCTCCTTCTGTTATTAATGTATTTATAGAAGGACTTTTTGTTATCCTTAACAGAAGTGGCCAATTTAACTTCAA
>NW_020956282.1:159951-184585 GCF_003031625.1 Empidonax traillii | reverse complement strand
CCCCTTCCCCCTTCAAACCTAGTTTAAAGCCCTCCTGATCAGCCTCGCTAACTTATGGGCTACAGTCCTCTTTTTCTTCCTAGACAGATGAATCCCATCTGATTTTAAGAGACTAGGTACCATGGAGTTTGCCCCATGGTCAAAGAACCCAAAATTTTGACGGTGGCACCAATCCTTTAGCCATCTGTTTAGGAGTTGGGCTTTTTCACTCCTCTCTTTATTTAACTCCTCATCCATCCCAGATAGTACAGGAACTGAGGCAAATATCACCTGTGCTCCTGTCCCTTGAACTGACCGACCTAGTGCTTTAAAGTCTTTTTTAATTGTCCTGGCACTTCTTTGATTAATGTCCTCACTGCCAGCCTGGACTACCACCAGTGGATAATAGTCTGAGGACTGAATTAACTCAGGAAGTCTCTTACTAATATCCCTCACCCTGGCCCCAGGAAGGCAGCATACTTCTCTCTGGGATGGGTCTGGGCGACATATAGGGCCCTCAGTTCCCCTCAGAAGGGAGTCACCGACTACAACTACCCTTCTTTTTTTTTTTATACCTGTGGTTGTAATCCATCTTTTAGGGCCGAACCAGGATGCTCTCCAGAGAGATCTTCTTGGCTGTCCTCTACCTGACTGTCTGGGTCCAGGGTCTCATATCTATTCTTCAAGGGCACCCTGGGGGGTGATGGGGGTGGAGAGAGAGTTCTTTTACCTCTCCCATTAGGGACCTGTTTCCATTCTGCCCCATCAATTTGGTCTGCTCCATCTGCCTAAGGGCAGGAGGGGCAGAGCTTGGCTGTCTCTTGTTGGACTTCCTTAGGGTTCAAAAGGCTTTGACTCCACCAGTCAATTTCCTTTTCACTCTCCCTAATGCACCTTAATCTCTCTACCTCTTCCTTAAGTTCTTCTACCAGGCACAGCAAGTCACTCACCTGCTCGCATCGTCGAGTTGATCCACCACAAGCAAAACCAAAGGAAATTTTCTGTTGAGTGCATGAGCCACTGTGAAAAAGGTCAACCCTTCACAAGCAGCATCACTTCTTCTTTACAAACACTGACTGGCATTAGATTAAATCTACTTATAGAATACTCCAAGGGCATTTCAGAAGCCACAGGTTACAGTTCTTTTCCATATCAGGTCAGGTTCTAAAGGCTGGCTCATCCAGTCTTCATTAGGGATGTAAGGTAGGGAAACATAGTCAAGCTATTTTCACCTTTTTTTGGAGCCATCTGGATCCTGCTTTGGTCTCTCAGGGGATTACCTAGTGGGAGTCCTGGCTGACAGAAAGTTGAAGGTGTTCCAGTAATTTACTAATCCTGATATTTCTAGATTGCATTTTGTGGCAGTGGTCTTTAAAATCAACTTGGTGTTTTTACCACCTTCCTTTGAACAGAGATTAGTGAAGAGGTAACTGATGGGAAAAGAAGAGGAAAAAATCCCCACATTTTGGTTGGCTTATCTTCTGTCAATAATGTAATGAGGGTTTACTTTCTTTGAATGACCTGGAAAATGCCAAGAGGCAGAAGTCATTGACATATCTCCTTGCCCTGCAACTGACTTCTCCATAGGAACACAGACACTGGCATTGTATGTAGTTGTGGAAAAAACTCATGTACAAGGTAGAGTAATGCAGAGTTTTATTTTTGTGTTCCCCTGTTTGGGGTTTTGTAAGAGTCTTTTTGATTGTTTCTTCATTAAGAGAAAAATTAAACATTGTTTGTAACTTCAAGCTCATTTTTGCATCTTGGCATACGCTTATGGTTTCAGACACTGTATGCAAGGCAGGTGATGACAGATATGTCTTGGGTTAAAGACAATGTATGCTGGAGAGGCGGGACCTCCAAGGGAATAAAGAACAGTCCCTCTCAGACTTATGGTAAATTTGAAAATATGAGATTTTTTGAGCAATGTGTAGAAATGAAATAAACAGTTTACTAAAAACACAGGGAACAAAACAGACAAAAAACAACACCCACACAATAACAGAGAAAAAATATGTTACCCAGAAATCCCTTTTTCACTTCTGTGTTGCTGAGGCGACAATGCAGTCCTGGTGCAATGACGTGATCACAATGGAGTCAGGACGAAGCTGTCACCATGCTGTGCAGATGACACTTGGAGAGGTTCACAAAGGGAGACTTCTGGGTCTCCCCAATGCGACTGCCATGGTGGTGGGGCAGCATGTAGGCAGTGAGGATGAGGAGACTCCTTGCAGCAAGGGATGGGCTGTCGCAGCAGAAGCATGGTGGCTCGTGCAGGGCAGACAGCAGCGGTGGCAGGTTTACTGATTCCAGATGCTGTGGTGCTGGTGAATGTCTTAGTCCTGATCAGTGAAGATGGCTGCTGTTCTGGAGTTGACCGGGGGCAAGATCCATACGAGCGGCAGGTGGGGGGGCCTGCAGAGATTTATGTGGGGGTTTCCCGGCTCCGGTGCAGGAACAAAGAGGCAGTCCCCATGCCGCTAGTCATTCTTATCTCCCTCAAACTCCCTCTCCACTTCATGTGAGAACCCCCTCTCCCCTCGCTCTCCCCCCTAGTCTGTCCTCTGTGTCAAGCGCCTTGAAGCATGGTTCCCTTCCCTCTCCAACAGGTCCACTGCTAGTTTCACGTCCAGACCATGATGTCAATGTCGGCACGTGCCCCATCGTGGTCACATGGGAAAAATCAAGACAATTTAAACTATAACATTATGCACCCCCCAAATATTTCCATACCAACATGCTATATTGGATTTAAACTTTTCAACTATATACATACACATACATTATTCCAATTCTCTATTCATCTATAAATATATACACAGTGCTATAGACAGTTTACCCAAAAATCATGTTTCTCCATCTTTCTGCATCACCCACCAAGTGCACCCTGGTGCTTGAGCAAAAACATCCCCACAAATGGGTTTGCCTTTGCTTGAGGCAGGACTGATCCAAACTGTTTTCCCTAACATACCTCTCAGGTGCACTACAGGGACTTTATCTCCATCTACGGTGTGAAGGGACTCTGATCAGGAAAGGCCAGTTCAGTTGACAGAGTCTCTAGGGTTGACTAGCAGGTGTGACCAGCCCTGCCCAGCTAGAGGCCTTCGGTCCCTCCCCCCATTATGTAAGTGGTGCCCCTTCTGCATGTGCTTGTGTTCATTGGAATTTCCCCGCACCTGCGTGCTACAACTTGGGGGGTCTTTTCTAAATGAATCTGGGGGCTTACTTCATCCCTCTCCTCTTCACTTTCTCCTTCAAATGCCCTTGGAGGGCCATCAACCAATGGTGAGACACTAATTAATTTTAGTTTATGCAAAATGCTACCTTCAAGGAGGAAGTTCTTGTTTATCAGACCTTGTTTTCCCATAACTTGGCAGGAAAAGAACAAATTCTCACAGGTGGCTGGGCCAAACATAGACCAACAGTAGCAGTGTCTAATTAAGCACAGATACAATGGGTCCAAGGCTTGTTGCTCTTCAGGGCCCCAGTGGAAATCATTCCTCTTGTGGGTTAACAGGTAGAGATAGCTTACAATCTGGCTGTATTCTGGGATGTGCATATTCCAGAAATCTATGGCAACTTACATTTCCTTCTTGCTGGTCAGTGGGGACATTACCGTGATCTTGTTGATTACCTCTGCTGGGATCTGTCATCTGTCTTGCCACTTTACTCTCAGGAACTGGATTTCTTGGACAGGTCCCTTGACTTTACTCCAAATGATGGCAAAGCCAACTTTCAGGAGGATGTGGATGATCTTTTCTCGTTTCTCAAAGACTTCTTCTGCCGTGTTCCCCCATAAGAAGATGTCATGGTTGTATTACAAGTGTTCTGGAACCTCACCCTTCCCTAGTGCAGCCTGGATCAGTCCATGACAGTGATGCTGGAAAAGCCAGGAAAAGAACTAAGACTCTTATTGAGTAATAGAAAGCAAAGCATTTTTTATTACAGCAGCCAGATGCACAGGAAATGTATTTCAGATTTTGCATATCGAATTACAAAGGCTCCATAGTTTTATTCTGTTACCTAATTAAAAATTCAGGCATTACCTCATTTTGTCCCTCCTACTTCAACAACCATTCCACCCTCCCTCGACACACCTCTTGAATTTGAGTCGGAAGTCCCATTGGTGGTCATGAAGGAACCCTGGTGGTTGTTGGTGGTCATCTCCATTGTCTTAAATTGTCCTTTTCTTGACCCCTTACTTTTGGCACAACATCACTTCTTCTGGAATGGTTTCAAGGTCTACAACCGGCTTAAACTGGTTTACTAGTCTTGTGTTCCCTTTTTATCAGTCCTGTTTCACAGATAGAGGAACCTCCTACCTGGTTAAAATTCCTTCCTGTTGAAACTCTTAAAAATGATAAACTATATAGTTTAGGCTACACTGGTAAACTATACAGTCACTAATAAGCTGTGTAGTTCTTTACGGTTACCACAGATGGTGGGACTGTGTTTCCACCCCTGGGGCAATTGGTTCCAGGTGTACTGCACACCCCTCCTGGTGAAAGCAAACTGTGACCTACACTCTGATGCTAGGGTGTCCTGGTTTAAATGAGACAAGGGTCTTTTGCTGAGGATGGGTTAGGAGAAAAGACCCAAACTTCTCTTTCTAAGCAATTGTGATGGTTTTAGTCTAGGCCTTCCTGGTGACCAGTTTGTAACCAAGGAAGTAGCCAAGTACCCAGTATTCCATACAATTTTTACATAAACCAGAGTATAAATAAGTCGGAGATTAGAGACCTCGCTCTCTTCTCTTCCGGCGAGGTTTGGGAACAGTGGGTCCTTGCGTTGGTCTCGCTTATCTAAGGCTGAGGCCTGCAGAGTCCACCGTCCTACCACGTGGAGGTTTGGAGAGTGCTGGCTGTGACTGCCGATCCTGCTGTTCTAAGGGACGTGATGAGATCTGTTTTGTTAGTTATTAGCATAGTTTGATCTAGTATACCTGTTCGGTGTCCCTTTTATTCCCTTTCGTCCCCTTTTTTCCCCTTTCCCTATCCCTTCGGGGGGTGGACCCCCTTTTACTGTGTATATAGCATCTTAACTGTACATAATTGAAATTTACGTAAATATAGATATATTTTTATATAAGCAGCTTGACTGTGAGTTCTTTAATTTTTATAGTTTCTTTTTCCTTTAACTTAAGGGAAGAAAGGAGGGGGGAAGGGGGTTGCTGTCGTAACTTTCAGGCATTTGGCCGGGAGCCAAGTCCAAACCGTCACAGCAATTATAAATCCAAAATTAGGAGACTCCAATTGAAGGAAAACAAATTATGGAAAAGGGAAAATAACAACCCTTTATTAAAAGGTATGTGTGTATTAACAGACACACGAAAAAAAACCCAAGTAAAACAACCAAACAACACTCCTATACCCGCACATAACCCCTTCAAAAACAAACTGATAAACTGGTAAAAGGAAGAGTAAATAGTTCAATTTTTGCACCCTTTGGTGCAATTCCAACCACAGTCAGCAGGGGGCGCCGTCTGGTCACAGAGATGCAGAACTTGTAATGTCCTGTACCATTCACCAGGTGGTGCTGTTGGGTCACAGGAGGTGCAGAACTTGTAATGTCCAGTGCCCGTCACCAGATGGCGCTGTGGGATCCCTGGTCACTGCCACGTGGGATGGGGGAAAAACAATATCCTCCAAGTATGTCGGAGGGAAAGAAAAAAACAAACCAAAAACCAAAAAAACCAACTTGGTTCCCCTTCCCTTCCCACACTGGGAAAGGAGAGAGGGAATGGGGGGGAAGGGGAAAGAAAAAAATAGCAGTAAAACAGAAAGTTCTTCCAATGGAAGAAAACTCATGAACTTCAGCTGGGTAGTATTTCGTTTTAAGCAGGGCCTGCAACCAGCAACATCTAAGCAGAGAGTAGCAGCAAACTCCCCTCCAACAGGAAAAAAAAACCAGTGCCTGCAGCTCGCAGTAGGTCTCTTGTCCCCATCTCCCTCCAACCACACAGTAGCCCCCCAACTCCTCCCTCTCCTTTCCCCGGAGACTAGAGAAAAAGAACAAAAGGTGGAGTTCCTTATCTGCCCCGTTCCTAGGAGACTAATCTTTTGACCATTAGCCAGCCCGACTAGCCTTTTGTGCTCTTATCTTGATAGCCCAGGGGGAAGGGAGAAAATTCTCTGCCCGGCTTACAAGAGCTAGCTAAAACCACAACATAGGGGAATGGAGAAAAAGCCATTTTTAATGTCAATAGTGGCATGTCACTTCACTGCCCTGGACTACAGTTCATACTGAAGCTCCAGCATGTCCAACACAGCAGCACTCAGCGATGGGGTAACTTCATTCAAGCCACAATAGTCTACTGTCAATCTCCATTCTCCAAAAGACTTGTACACAGGCCAAATGGGGCTGTTGAAGGGTGAGTCTTGCTGACCACTCCTTAGATCTCCAGTTCACAAATCACCTTGTGGATGGGAATCATGGAGTCTTGATTTGTTTGGTACTGCTGGTGATGCACTGTTGTGGCGGCAATGGGCGCTTGCTGTTTTTCTACCTTCAAGAGTCCTACAGCAGAAGGGTTTTCTGACAGACCAGGCAAAGTGTTCAATTCCTTAATTCCTTCTGTCTCCACAGCAGTAATTCAAAAGGCCCATCATGTCCTTTTGGGTCTTTGAAGTATGCGTTCCTGAGACAGTCAATGTCCAGGATACATGGGGCGTCTGGGACAGTCACAATGTGGTGTTTCTGCCAGTCTTTCCTGATCAAGTTCACTTCAACTTCTAACACCATCAACTCTTGAGAATCCCCCTGTCACCCCAGAAATAGACTCTGGTCCCACATGTCCTGATGGCAATTAATTGCACTGAACGCCAGTGTCAACCAATGCCTTGAATTCTTGTGGTGCTGATGTGCCAGGCCATCGGATCCGCACAGTCCAGTAGGCCCTATTTTCCCTTTCCTCTGCCTGGCTGGAGGCAGGACCTCTCTAATCCTGATCATCATCATAACTGCTCCTACCTCCCTGTGAATACATCTGGGAGGTACCTTCTAGTGGGTCAGATGTGTCATAGTCCGGTCTGCTTTACCTTGACACTTGCCCACAGGAAACTGGCACTGCACTCAATCTTTGTTACTTCCCTTTTGCATTTACTTTCTCTTTCAGTTCTTGTTCTCAGGCTGCTTGAACACAGGTAGTTTTCCTGTCTCACCAATCCATGTCGTCTACATGCTTGAGTAGGAAGTACCACAAGTTGGTTTGTGGGGAGTATTCCCTCCCCCCAGATGGGGGGTGTCTGTTTCTGACCTCAGGAGCTCTGGTTTGCACTGGTGTCATATAGAAGCTGTTCTCCTTAATCTTCTCTTTGTTTTTTGTGATTGTCTTTGATTTTGTTGGTAAGCTATTCTTTGAAATTCCAGAGGTCCTCAACCAGTTTTTCCGTAGCTGAGACCTGAGTTTGGGATGGAGTGTGGATGGTGTCTCCATATGCCCACAACTTCCTTGCCATGGTGTCCACTATTTTTTGTCCTTCAAACCATTTGTGAAATAATAAATAGGGTTAAAAGTTAAAGGAGAATAAGAATTACAGAGGAGACTCAGCTATTGCTTCTAGAATGGAACATGGTCACAATGTTACACAAAGGTTCCCCAAACACTGATAAGAAGGAGGATGCACCAGAGAGGGAAGTGATGTGAAGGTACTGTGGCCTTCCTCCACAAATATCCTGCAGGAAGGGGAACATGGTGAAACTTTGACCATCTATCCACCAAGACAGATAGATGCCAAGGACAATTACCCAATTAAGCACTGTAACAGGGAAAGTTCGATAGGATGTCGAGATTGAAAATCAAGATACTGTTGAAAGCTCAACAATAAACCCCATATTTATTACAGAAAGTGACCAAGTAAACAGGAACCCGAGAGAAAAGAAAGGAGAGGAGTAAACTAAGCCCTCAGTGAAACCCCCACTCATGCAGGTGTGTTTTACAAGGTTGTCTTATCGACCCAGGATAACCAGAATTCCCCATAGCAGAGGTTTCATCCTCGGAGGGTCAGCAGGCTCACAAAGATAGCGAGCATCCCTGCAAAAGGCAACATTGTCCTTCATGTGAAGCTTGAGAGCCCTGAGCATGAGTCACCTGCATTTTTTTATTCAATTAACCGGTGATGTCTACCTGGGCCAGTGTGGCCAGCACTGCCCAGCCAGAGGCCCTCGGTTGGGACTTGGGTTCCATTGCTTCTAAAGGTTCTGCTGTGGTAGAATTCTCCTGTCCCCTTCATGCATTCTGGTTTACAGTCAGTTGGGAGGCTCGAGGGGGGCGTGGAAATTCACTTCTCTTCAAGTCCAGACAATCTCTTCTCCAGTGCCCCTTCTTTTTACAGAAAGAACATAGATCATTAGCCCTATCGTGTTGGTAATTGGATCTATAATCTTCACGGTGGACATTGTGTTTCTGATGTTTTTGGTAGTCACCGTCCTGCTCCAGTCCCTTTCCTCTGCCTTTTTGATCTCTATTTTGATAGACTGTCCAAGCTATATTCAATAAGTCACCAATATTCTTGTCCTCACCCACCTTCTGCAGCTTTCTCCTTATATCCTCTGTGGACTGGTCTATGAATAAATAGACCAAGTGCTTTTTCCCTGACTCTGATTCTACGTCTATGTCTGTGTACTTTCATATGGCCTCTTGTAGCCTGTTCAGAAAATCTGTAGGGGATTCATTTTTATCTTGTTTCACTTCATACATTTTTGACCAATTAATTGCCTTTGGAACTCCATGTTTAAGACCATAAACCACCCAGCTTTGATAGCGTTTCAATGCTTCCCTTTTTTCTGGTATATTGGGGTCCCACTTGGGGTCCTCTAAGGGGAACACATCTTTTAGTTCTCCTTGAATCTGCCCAGATGTTATGAACCTCTCAATTGTACTCCGGGCAGCTTGCTTGACCATGTCTATCTCAGTGGGATCTAATAATGTTTCCACTATTGCCTCCAAGTTGTCCCAATTGAGATTTTGTGTTTTTATTGCTCTCTTCACATAGCTAGTCACTCTGTCTGGGTTATCTCTATATGCTCCGACTGACGCTTTCCACTGTTGCAATTCAACTAGACAAAAAGGAACTTTTATCAAAACTGGACCCTGGTTGCTCATGGCTTGCCTTAAGGGGGCAGGTTTTTCCTTTTTTGCCCTTGTCCTAGCCACAGGGCTGGGATCTTGTTTTCCCCCTTCCACAGTAGGATCGGGCAGTGCTGATGGGGTGGGGGCAGGTCCGTCCCCGCCCCTCATGGCAGAGTTGGAGGGTCCTGTGTCAACTGGGGCAGGGACCCTGGCTGCAGACTGTAACAGAGTACGTTCGAAAAGATGCCGAGATTGAAAACAAAGACACTGCTGTGAGCTCAACAATAAAACCCAATGTTTATTGCAAAAGGTGACCAGGGGAAAAAAAAAAAAAAGAAACGGGCACCTTAGAGAAAGAGAACAATAAGAATACGAGACACCCTACTCACACAGGTGTCACTAAGAAAGTTATCTTACCCATTCTCAATAATCATAGAAAACCCCTACAGCAGCTGCATCCCTTGGAGGGGTGACGGCTCACACGTGCAGGCATCCCCACTATAGACAAATGGTCCTTTGTGTGAAGTAAAGCTCCCCTGAAAAAACCCAACCAACTGCTTTTATACCATTAACTGATTGCGTCTGTCCAGGCAAGTGTGGCCAGTACCGCCAAGACAGAGGTTCTCAGTCCACCCCCTTGGTTATATAAGTGTACCCCTTCAGCGCATGCGTGAGAACTTTGGGATTCCCCTAACGCATGCGCTGTTTCACTCGAGGGGTCTTATCTATTTGGGTCTGGGGGCTTTACTTCATCCTCTCCTCTTCAGTTTCTCCTTCAAATGTCCTCTACAGACAATGAGCCAATCATAGAACACCAATTAAAACAGTTTATACAAGAAACTCTCTCTCCAAGGACGAAGTTCCCACTTATCAGTGAACTTGGCAGGCAGAGAACAAAACTTTTGCAGGTGGCTGGGCCAAACACAGACCAAAAAATATCAACAATCCCTGATACATTCCACCACGTGGTCTGTGATTGTACCATGACACTGGTGGTCCACTCTAATAGACAGCGAAAGTCCAGATACTACTATTTTTGGTAATCATGCCCATTCCCAGTGAGTAGATTCAAGTGGGTTCCAACGGTCAGTCACTGGGAGTCAACAGTACTTCTGATAATTATTCATTGGTTGGTAGACTCAGTCCTCAAGGACGGATGAACAGGTGTGTCCAATCGTATGGGCCTGAGCAACACGATGAATCTCAGGACTTTTTTCTGCAAAATATAGTCTAGACTACTTAGACAATTTGATAACATGGATCCATCTTTTATAGTATGAAGTGGTTGACTGCCAGTCACAAATTTATGGACCTATTCGGAGCCACCACAGGCAATGTATGTCTGGAATTTGACTCAACCCCAGACAACATCCTGGTCTCACCAAATGCTCCCACACAAAGTTTGCACTCTCTGTACAGATTCCAGGCCTCATCGGGGGCAAATCATCCTGCCTCAGTTTGCCCCAGACTGCAGTCAAACCCCCCTCATCTCATGGAGTGATAGTACAGGTATCTCTTGCCTCCATGCTATAAAAGACTTCTTATCCATGCTGTACAATAGCAAGGCACAAGCTCAACAAAACACTTCAAGTTATAAGGTTACTGGTTTATCTCGAGATTGATGCGAACCGGGGCCCATAGGGAGGTTCACAAATAACAGTCCTTCATTAGTAGCCATACCAACCAAACACTTTGTTTTTCAACACGTTTTGTCTTGTCTTTGTTTTTTTTCCCTCTTTTTCTCCTCTTTCAAACTCCAGTGCTTCACATTATCATATATTCTCTTGACTTCATAAATCAAAAGGTCTCTTTCATGTGCCGCAGCAACTGAGGGGGAAGAGGGATATCCCAATCAATTCTTGTTACCTGTTGTAAGACTGCTGAAACAAAAACACATAGAAATACGAGCACTGCAAGACAATCAGTGTAACAAAATCATATCAGTGTTAGTCAAAAGACAATAGAAAAATGTAATAAAACATATGGTTGGTGCATACATCCAAGAAGTAGAGGTCTTCTTAGCCATGGAATTACCAAATCCCTGGATCCATTAGGGTGAGAAAAACCTGCTAGGCAGAGAGAACAACCAATCCAATTTTAGTGTGCAAGATATGCGTTCTGCACAGAATGGGTTAATACTGGAGTAATCAGGTCAATGACTGTGGGGTCACTTATGAGGGTTCACTTGGATACCTGAATGTGGAGAAAATAGAGGGAGAACATGGGGAAAAGAGGTTATAAGCCAATACTCGCTCCCCCCCACTGAGTTCACTCCCATCGTCTAAGGTGTTGGGTTGGGACCCTTTTTAATTCTGTTTGACCCTCAATTGCAATTGTCACAGTTTGAGAATCATCAGTTGCCACAATTTCAGCAGCAACAGGACTCTCATCCCCAGGGGTTTGGTACCATACCCAATCACCCGCAAACCATTTTTGGGCTATCGGTGTTACAGGCAAACTGTAGATATGGTAAACATCAATCCATTCCATCGAGGGCACTTTAATTGGATGCCCCGCGGTATTTTTTAGCCCCATTATTAGGGTTTTTGTTGTATTCCCCTGCACGGGATTTAGCAGGGTCAGGTCCAGCTTAGAAAGTTCTGGTTGTAACACCATATAACAGAGGATATCTTCTTGCTGACCCGAATAGGACAATGTAACATCCGTCCGGACCCACTGATCCTGGTTTGCCTCTAGTGACTGTGTTTGGGTGTTCATTAGTACATAACCTCCCTTTATAGACTTAACTGTGAATAGTGTGCCACTGATGACTGAAATAGAATCCCGTACTACCCGTGTCACTTTTTCCCGGTCACCTTTCATCAAAATTAGTGGAGTTAGGGTAGGCGACAACATAAGGTTATTTAGCACGTGAACAACTTCATCGAGGTTATCCACCCATTTCTTATAGGACCTGTCCTTTAGTCTATGAAGTTGCAGTTTCAGGAACCCGTTCATGCGTTCTACTAGTCCAGTTCCCTGGGGATGATATGGCAAATGCAAAGTCCAGGTTATCCCACTATCTTCAACCCATTTTGCAACCGTCTGATTTTTGAAATGCATCCTGTTATGGAATTGCATTTCTAGAGGTGTTCCATAGTAGAGCTCAATTGCTTTCATGCATCTTATAGCGGTTTGACCATTAGCGTACTGACTGATTAGGGCTACTACAAGGCTAGAATAGGTATCTGCGGCTATGCAAATATACCATTGCCTGCGATGTTCAGGTAACGGGTCAATAAAACCAATTTGCCATATTTCCCCACCACGTGACCCTCGCTTAAGATGTCCTAGCGGATGTGAAAGCACTTTCCGCTTCCTCAGGAATTGGCAAACTGTACACTTGCTGAGAACTTGTTACATTACTGCCTGGGGTATAAGAATCCCCTGGGCTTTTGCCCATGCCAGCCTTGCATCACATCCTGCATGTCCAGACTTATCATGTGCCCATAAGGCTAGAGTGTGATCCTCAGGACTAGCTAAGGCCACTGTCTGCACTCTGGCTAGATGGTCAACATGAGCATTCCACTTTGCCATTTCAGTCTCCTGTTTTGTGTGTGCATCTACACGGAAAACACGAACATTACAATCTTTCAGAGCATTCCAGATTCGTTCCCAAAACTCTCTACCCCACACAACCTTTGTTCCTATTTTCCACTTGTCCTGCTGCCATTTTCCTAGCCAATTCACCAACCCTTGGGCCACGGCCCAAGAGTCAGTAAACATGTAACAAATTTGATTGCATGGTGTAGCATCTATTGTTTGCCACACAGCAACCAGTTCGGCTAACTGACTACTTCCTTGAGTTCCTTCTAAAACTAATCTCTTTTGGGTAGCAGGATTAAAGACAATGACGTACCGCTTTCCAGTCCCCATACCACTGCCATCGGTGAACCATGCATTTTGCCGTTGTTCTGGTGTTAACTGTTCGTAGGGCAGGCCCCAACCTCCCACTTGGTAATTTATGATATCATTTTCAGTGGTGTCAACACTATTTTGTACCCCCTGACTTACTATTTCATGTAAGTGTAGGACTCCCTTAGGTCCCGGTTTGGCTCTCTCCTGCAGGTACCATTTCATCTTCATAATGGTAGTTTCCTGAGCGTGCCTTATCTTGTGAGTTGATGCAGGACTCAGTGCCCAGGTTACAATGGGCACATCCGAACGAAGGGCAACTTCATGTCCCACGGTTCTACCCTCTGTGTCCAATAATGTCCAATAGGCGGCTAGTAGTGCCTTTTTGAATGTTGTGTAATGAACTTTGGCTCCAGTAAAGTCGACAGGACCAAAACCCAAGCGGACGTCGCAGTCCTTTCTGCAACTGCCAGAGGCTCCACAGGGTTACGTCTGCTTCTATCATAACTTGTAATTCAACAGGTCCATCCTTCAAGGGATGTAACTCCATGTATTCTTGCACTGCTGATTTAGTTTTCTGAAATGCTTGCTCCTGTTCAGGACCCCATTCCCATTGACTCTTTTTTCATGTTACTTTGTGAAGAGGCTTGAGTAGTACTGCTAACCCCGGTAAATAGGTCCACCAGAACTCCACTGCTCCGACAAATTGTTGGACCTGTTTCTTGGTCTCTGGTCTGGGCCAATTTGCTATGGTCTCCCTCACCTTGTCCAGAATCTGCTGTTTCCCCCTGTCCCAAAGGATACCTAGATATTTCACACTTTGAGCAGGCTCCTGTACCTTCTTCAGGTTGATCTCCCAACCATCCTGAGTCAAAATATTTCTAACAGTATCTAAACACTTCTGTGTCTGTTCAAAGGTTTGACCATGAACCAGTATATCATCAATATACTGCGTAATCTGCACCTCTTTGGGCACCACAACCTTTTTCAGGGTCTTGTGGATGGCTTGATGACAAAAGGTCAGGCTATGTTTATAACCCTGAGGTAGACGGGTGACAGTATATTGATTACCATTCCAGGTAAAGGCGAACTGGTCTTGGGTTTCACTAGGGATAGAAATAGCAAAAAATGCATTAACCACATCTATTGCAGTGTACCATTCTCCTGGATACTGCTGTATATGCTGCACAATAGTAGCGACCTCAGGGACAGCTGAAGTTATTGGTGGAGTAACTCAATTTATCCCTCTATAATGTACATTCTCCAACTACCATCAGATTTCTTTACTGGTCAAATTGGGCTATTAAATGGAGAATGTGCAAAGCGAAGAACTTGAGCCTCTAAAAGGTCATCGATGGTTTGCTGAATAGCATCATCCCCACCAGGTATCCGATACTGTTTAATGTTTACAACCTGTGTAGTAACGGGTATTTCTGCGACTTCTTTCACACATCCAACCTGAACTGTCCAGACATTCAACCACTGCGTGGTGCCAAATGTCCACATGTGTTGATCTATAGTAAGTGTGTTCCCCTTTAATAGATCAATGCCGATTATATATTCACCTATTGCAGCTATCATAACCTGACATACTTGAGGTTGCCAATCACCTACTTGTAATTTTATTTTTGTCTGAACGCTTTGGACGAGATATTCTCCAAGCCCCCATACTGACGACAGGTCCCCCCTATGTTTAGTAGGATTTCCATGTAAAATTGTGACCTCCACCCCAGTGTCCACTAAAGCCCGCACCCATTGTAAATTGGTGGGCCCCCACCAAATGGTACAAGTGACAAAGGGGCGCAGGTCATGCCAGGTTACATGGATGTTTGGACCTGGGGTTTGGTCACATCCCTATTCCGCTTTGGAGTGGAACTGAGCAAGGGTCTTATCTACATCTTTCTAGGGATACTTGAGTTCCATTGCTTCTAAAGCAGGAACCTAATTTAGACCAACTTCTGTTTGGATAACACTGCGAACCTGGTTTCCACTCCCCCCGGTTTGGATCACCATTTTTCGTAATGCACTCAGGGGCATGCCATCAATTTTGGATTTTGGGATTCCACGTTGAAGCAAAAGCTTGAATAGGCAGGAGCGTTCTCCTCTCTCAACCTTATCCCCTGTAGGCACTTGCTTCAGAGGCTTAGTGCCTCCTCATGTCTCAGATTGTACTGGGCATGGCGGTAGCCCTGGCAAATCCCTTAACTATCCTAACTTTTCTGTAATCTCCTGAGTAGGATTAACTTGAGTTGTCATCAGAATAGGTATGAGATACGGTCTCCATTGTGATGGACACTCCTCAAGCAACATATTACATGTATTTGGGGTGAATGGTTGATCCAGGTAGGTCCCTGGATTACCAAATTGCACGGCAAGTTTCATCCCCTCCTGCTTTAGTAGGAGGATAGCTTGACGCAATGTGACCCATTGGTTAGATGTGGGGGGCCAGGCTCCATCATTCATGTGCCTATCACTGAATCCATTGGCAATCACTGTTACTAAGGAGTAGTTCTGACCCTCAGGAACTCAGCGTAATGCAGCATGAACATATGGATCCCTCGTCAGGCCTATAAAACACACGGAATCCACGCCATCAATTACAACACTATTGGCTCCCTCTTCCATCAACCAAACTAACCACTGTTGGGGTTTCTCCCCAGGGAGTTGACTGTAATGATTGACTAAGTTTTTGATATCTTCTGGTGTAAAATCCTCCATAGTATCGACTCGTGCCCACCGTCCTGTAGCAGAATCTATAACTCCCCTTCATCTCACCACAGGGATTGCCTTCACAGGTCCCGAGGGTGCTTCTTCATACTCTCACTATCGGAATCACTGGAACTCCTGATGTTGCCATCCCAAGTTTCTGGATTCCATCCTGGATCTGTAACAATAGCCTGAACTCGGGGCCCAGTGTCTTTCCCTTTATGTGTCTTTCCCTTTCTTCATCTTGCTGCACGTACTGCAAATTTTTCCACTACTGTAGCACATTTCTGTTCCATAATGCTGCATTGACTAGTTGCAGCTAATAAAGCTTGTTGTTGTACTATGGATGTCACTTTAGTTTCCTGTAGCTCTGTGGTTAAACGTTCTAACTGCTTCTCTAAATCTTCTATTTGACCAATAGCAATTTTATAAGCAAACAGGAGTGCTCCTGCCATACGACCAATATGAATTAAACATTGTGATTTTTGTGTGTAGGATGTCTCCACAAACTGCACCCAATACTTGATTAAATCCATCGGGGTACTGAAACTCCAAGGTTCAGGAGTGACCCCAGTGCAGGATTCCAAGCAGTCCCAGAGAATATTCCAGGGCTCCTGAGTCCAGCCTGAACACAACATGAAAGGGGCACCTCCAAAATCCCCTTTTTGAGAGGGAAAAAATTTTGCCAACCAACTCATGTTACCCCCTCTTTACATGTGGCACAACACCCCTCTCCACAAGTTCAACTCGACTATAAGAGGCACAGACCCGAGGGATGGCTCCTCCCTCCCCCTGGGTACTGCAAAACCTAAAAGAGACGCGGCACAACCTCGGAGAGGGAGTCCCTCCTCCCACTAGTCCCGCAACAGCCCCTGTCCCAAGGAACAGTCTGAAGAGAGACACAAACCCCTCCCTAGATCCCAGAAAGGTTCTGTTCCCCTGAACAGCCCCAGAAGGGGGAAGGCACAAACCTCTCCAGAGATCCAAAACTAATAGACCAGCAGCACACTCCAACAGGCTATGCCCCCCACCTGTGGATCCAGCTGTTCACCACATCATAGGGCACAACCCTACAAGTAATATATGCACCTGCAGAGTCCACTCTGTCCATACCAATAGTGTGTTTTCACGTTCGGCATCCCATCCTTGTGGGCAAAAATGTAACAGGGTGAGTTTGAAAGGATGTTGAGATTGAAAACCAAGACATTGCAGTGAGCTCAACAATAAAACCCAATGTTTATTGCAAAAGGTGGTCAGGGGGGAAAAAAGAGAAAGAGAGCAATAAGAATATGAGACACCCTACTCACACAGGTGTCACAAAGAAAGTTATCTTACCTACTATAAGTTACTAGCGATGCCTGAGATAAAGAGGTCAATTTCTAATAACCAGTAAATTTATTAGCAAGTAATAGATAAGCAAAACCAATGCATTAGGGCGGTCATGAGAGCAAAAGCTCCTCAGACGCAAACTTCCAGAGCTCCCTGTTGTATCTCCTGGCTTCCATATACGTAGTTCTGGGTTGTGTTTTCTGTGCATGCCTAGTGCCCAGTTTTCTGTATACATAACCCTGGGTTGTGTTTTCTGCGCACGCGTAGCCCCGTGGGTCGGGGGTCTTATTCGCGGGCTGGGGTCTTCCGTGATGAAGGCTGGAGTCTTCCTCTGTGTTCGAGAGATGTCCCCGTGTTTTGGGTCATGCACAGTAAAGGTATTTTCCTCCCTTCCTGGTTTTATCAACACTCATTTATCATCTTTGACTCTTTGTTATTTCCAGAAAAGCAGATCTGTACCTCTGGCTTTCTAAGATTAGGCTTATCTCAGAGTTATGCTAGCTATGCGAACAAAGTGTAGTTAATTTATTACAATCCTCATGCCCTCAGGGGCTGCCAGATGCCTTCCAGGATCATCTCCTGGTGGCCGGGCTGTGGGATCCCTCTGCAGCACTGGGCCTGGGGCTGCCCCCTCAAAACAACCCCCCTCCCAACCCAGTTGCTGGGAGCAGTGGAGCCGGGAGGCACAGCGGGCACTGTGGTGGATGCCACGGCCGCAACACAAATGCACCTTGCAGCCGAGTGGGGATTCACACAGAAATCGGACATCAGTGTCCCGCCTCGCAAACCTCGGCAGCCCCATCAAGCCACCCCAAAGGCACAGCCCAACAAAAGTCCTCCCAAAGTGTAGGCAGGAGGGTGGCAACTAGTATATCACATTACCCACTCCCGATAATCATAGAAAACCCCTACAACAGCTGCGTCCCTCGGAGGGGTGATGGCTCACACGTGCAGGCGTCCCCGCTATACACAAATGGTCCTTCGTGTGAAGTAAAACTCTTTTGAAAAACCCAGCCAACTGTTTTTATACCATTAACTGATTGTGTCCGTCCAGGCAAGTGTGGCCAGTACCGCCAAGACAGAGGTTCTCAGTCCGCCCCCTTGGTTATATAAGCATGTGTGAGAACTTTGGAATTCCCCTAACGCATGCGCTGTTTCACTCGAGGGGTCTTATCTATTTGGGTCTGGGGGTTTTACTTCATCCTCTCCTCTTCAGTTTCTCCTTCAAATGTCCTCTACAGACAATGAGCCAATCATAGAACACCAATTAAAACAGTTTATACAAGAAACTCTCTCTCCAAGGATGAAACTCCCACTTATCAGTGAACTTGGCAGGCAGAGAACAAAACTTTTGCAGGTGGCTGGGCCAAACACAGACCAAAAAATATCAACAATCCCTGATACACAGACACTGCCCTCTTTCCTCCTCCCGCAGTTCCGAGGTCTGAGCCTCCTGTCCCCGTTGCCATGGTAACCGTGCCTGTTTGCCACCCCCAGAGTGGCCCAGGCAGGGGTCGTCGCCCTACTGCCATCACCAGCAGAGCCAGCAGTTCCAACCAGGGCCGGGGCTGCCACTCCCGTGCTGGTTGGCACAGTCGGCGCTGACCCCGCTCGTCCCAGAGCACCAACAGTAGTTCCCAGGACCCCCGCTCCACCTGGAGCAACCCCAGCCCATCCAACTCTAGCAGGTTTTGGGGGGTGAACCTGCTGGAAGACCTCCGAGGCACATCTTGCATTGGGAGACGGGACACACACACAATATGTGACCCACAAAATGGCAGTTTATTAACCAAGAAGACAGTTTATATACAGGGAAATACAGAAGGTTCTGGGACAGAGGTGGGCCCCCGCCAGGGACAACGAATCCCGGGGGGTTCCGATAAGGGGGTTTGAAGAGATAGGTTAGGAGGATATGTCTATTTATTCAGGGGGAAGGGATAGCTAGGGGAAGAAGGGAAGGGGGCCCAGGAGAGGGAAATCCTGCAGAGGTCTGTAAGGCTGGAGCTGGTCTGACCTCTTGTAGCTGGGACTCAGGCAGTTCCGGGCAGCTGTTGTTGTTAGAAGCTCGATTCTCTGCAGGCTTCTGCTGGCCCCACCTCCTACATCCAACCACGCTACCTGAGACCCCCGGAACCACCAGACCCGGCGCTGCAGATCCAGCTGGCCCTGCTGAGATGTCAGGACCCGCCCCAGGGGCTACCCCTCCCCCTAATGGACCTACACCCACCACACCCAGGGTCGGACCCAGGAGGGGTCCTGGGCTTGCTATTCTCATATCTGGGGGAATTAAAAGGTCCAAGTCTTCATTTCCAGGGCTTTCAATATTGACTTGACTGATAGGATCATGCTTAACACAATTATTCTTTTCCTTTTTCTCCTCTAATGCCATTTCTGGGAGTTCTGTTTTTACTTGAACTTTATCTCTCCAATATTCCTTTCTCAATTTCGGACGGGTTAAGAAAAAATAAAATAACTCTGCATAATACAACTCCGACCACCTTTCCTCCTTACGAAGGACTGTCATAAGATGCAGCACTGTATTGATCTCAAAAGAGACAAATTTCGGCCACGCTAATCCTCTAATTTGCCTGTTGCAAGGCCAAACATCCATAGAGAGTCTAGTTAGCTCCTGCCTTTTTAAAGGTGTTTCAGGGCCAGTTAAATCATCCCAATACTATAAAACCAAAGCGAGGGGCGTCCCCTCTGGAATTTTTTCTTTAGCTTGTACAGATCCCATATTAGCAAATAACAGACGAGAAAAACAACAGACCTAAGCCTACAACTCACAGCCTCACACACACTGTGCAGGCTTTCTATTCAAGCACCATCAGGTTCAGGCAGAAGGCAGTGTTTCAACACGGGAAGGCTTCCCCCCCCCCCCCCCCCCCTTCTCTTTCATGTCTGGCCAACACGAAACCCAAAACCCTCCTGCCTACCCTGACTGAAACTTCCTGGACAGTTCTACTGCCCCCCTCTCCGGCAAAAATCCCTTTGCCAACAGATTGGGAAAACACCGACTCTTGCAACTTTTGGGCCCAAGTCCAAATTTTCCTTCCCAGTCCCACCGTATTCCCTAGCCCTGGGGAAAGTTCCTTCCCGCAGCTGCTAATTAAATTTCTCTAGGAGCTGTTCCTTATCTTACCTCTGTGTGCGGTTCCAAGAAGCTGGGCTCCCCAAGATCAGAGCGGGAATTCTCCAAAATATGCCGGCTGAGGAAAAAATCCCTGCAAAATGGAATGTCCTGATCCAGAGGAGTCACAGGTCCTGATGTTCCCTGTACGGGCCACCAAAACTGTTGCCTAAAAGGCTGTGGAGAAAAAAAAGACTCCAGGCCAAATTAGGTAGGAGGTAAGATAGGGATACAAAGGTTTTAATGAGCCCCCAGACTTCCAGGAATACCACCACCGCATCCCCCCGAATACTGGTGTTTACAATGTTTATAATGATTTTCACCCAATCCCTGTCCAGCCACCATCGAGGTTCTGCCCCCCGACACGCCTCTCGGGAATTGAGTCTGGGGATGTTTTGGGACCCCCTCTTCTTCATCTTCATCTTCCTCAGAGCATGTAATGTTCTTGGAGGCCATCCAGAGTCCTAGGTCTGAAGGTTGTTGCTTCTATGACTATATCTTCTTGCGCATATTTTAGGGTGTTCTCTACAATTCTACCTTGAAAATGAGACTAAACAGGATAATGGAATTTAGGGGAATTGATATGGGAATGGGTTACAGGGTTTGCTATGTGTATTTACTGTGTTAAAGGGTAAGGGATAATGTGCTGCTACTTTAAAATCTACATTTACTATGTAACTACTTCTAAAATCTACAAAATTAAAAAAAAAATAAAAACTCCAAGGTATCAGGGTAGCTACCCAAGAAAACCTCAGCCTGTCTCTAAATACATAGTGGACTGTAGTCAATAAACATGGAAGAAGTATCAGCAAGAATATGGTCTCTTTGCATCTAGAGGGAATTTAAACTCCTCAAAAACTGTTGTGGCAGGTCTGAAGGAGAAATGTGTGAAGGGTTGGGAAAAAATGCTCCCCTGCGTTTTCCCCCCCAAAATAGGTGCCATTATCAGTAAACTCCCAAAGACTATAGCTTAGGTAATGACATTAACACAGCCCTGAAAGCACATTCCACTGAAAAATTATAGGTATTGAATTTACCACCCCACAAATCCACTTTATGAACTGGATAACAGCCACAGTTGCCCTGGTTATAGGACCCATGTCGAGGTAACCACCTGTAAACAGAAGACGTGTTCAGGAATACAGGCCAAAAAAAGAATTATAGAATCATAGAATCAGATGGGTTGGAAAGGACCTCTAAGATCATTAAGTCCAATCCCTGATCCACTACCACTGCAGTTACTAGATCATGGCACTCAGTGCCACATCTGGGCTCATCTTAAATACCTCCAGGGATGGAGAATCCACCACCTCCCTGGGCAGCACATTCCAATGCCTGATTACCCTCTCTGTAAAGAATTTCTTCCTAATATCTAACCTAAACCTCCCCTGGCAGAGCTTAAGACCATACCCTCTTGTCTTATTGCTGGTTGCCTGGAAGAAGAGACCAACCCCCACCTGACTACAACCTCCTCTCGGGGAGTTGTAGAGAGTGATGAGGTCTCCCCTGAGCCTTCTCTTCTCCAGACTAAACAACTCCAGCTTCCTCAGCCTCTCCTCATAGGACTTGTGTTCCAGTCCCTTCACCAGCCTCGTTGCTCTTCTCTGGATCCGCTCCAGCACCTCAATATCCTTCCTGAACTGAGGGGCCCAGAGCTGAACACAATACTCAAGGTGTGGCCTCACCAGTGCTGAGTCCAGGGGAAAAATCATTTCCCTGCTCCTGCTGACCACACTGTTCTTGATGCAGGCCAGGATGCCATTGGCCTTCTTGGCCACCTTAATTCAAGGGCTATGTCTCAGTTTAACCAGACAGAAGTGTTTGCTAAGGAGGGAGAGTTATGAGGAAGACCAAGCTCCTCCCTCTAAGCAATTGTGAATCTGAAATTAAGAGACTCCAGCTGAGGAAATGTGGAGAAAGAAAAAAATAAGAGCCCTTTTATTAAGGAATATATGCGTATAGATAACACAACAAAAGAAAAAAAAACAACCAAAAACCCCAAACAACAATCCTGCACCCAAATTCCCACCAAAAGTTAGGTACTTTTCACCTTTCAGCACAATTCTAACCACGACCAACAAGGGGCGCTGTTGGATCTCTGGAGGAGCAGAGGTTGCAGTTGCTCTCCAGTGGTCAGCAGGGGACGTGAGCTGTAGACCTGACCCCACGTGGCAAATGGCAGATCTCAGGCGTGCTGGCTGGTTCAAGGCCCCAAGGTAGGCCCCCACCCCTCGACCACGAAAGCGGCAGCTAGCAAGGGACAGGGATGTCAGCCTGTCCAACAAAAAGCAGGAAGACCCAGGAAGAAAGGGAAAAACTCACAAGATGCTGGCAGTCTCCATGACAGCAGAGGTGGGGTGCAGTCCTGCAGGGAGTCTCACTGGAGAAACAGTCCTTGGCAGCTCTAAAGGGGCACTCAGGCCATAGGCAAAACAGGACGTGAAGGGGTCGGAGGTTAAAATTTGTAGCTCACTCCCACACCCTGCTCCTGAGATTCAGGCAAAAGCTAAAGTGTCCTCCACAGAGTAAGAAAAAAAAAAAACCACCTCCCCCACAGTTTTCCGAAGCAATTAATCTGGAATGCGCCACTACTTAGTCCTCTGTGAGTATGTGGCTTTGCTCTGTCTATCCATTTTGCTCTGTCCATCCCTTCCCTCCTCCTTTGCTCAACACCTTTCTTTCACAGTGGTAAAGGGAAAAAATTCAAAGCAGTTTTTTTTTTCCTTTAAAACAAGAAAACCTATGACAGGCCACAAGCTATTCAGAAGAGATAGGCTAGAAAGAAGGGATGAGGGTCTTGTGCTTTGTGTTAAGGAAGGGATAGATAAAAAGCTGCCTCTGAGTAACAGCCATGAACACTTTGAGAGTCTGGGGGTAAAAATCAAGGACAGGATCAACAAGGGACACCTGGTGGTGGGGGTCTACTGCATGTCGCCTGCTCAGGGGGAACTTATTTATGAGGCCTTCTTGCTTCAACTACAGGAAGCATTCTGCTTGCAAGCTATCATCCTGATGGGGGATTTCAACCACCTGGATGTCTGCTGGGAAAGCAATACAACTGGCTGTAAGAAATCCAGGAAACTCCTGGAGTGCATCAATGACATCTTCCTGGTCCAGGTATTACAGAAACCAAACAGAGGTGGAGTGTTACTGGACCTGGTGCTCACCAATGCAGATGAACTCACTAAAGGAGTTAAGGTTGGTGGCAGCCAGGACTGTAGTGACCATGCCCTGGTTGAGTTTGTGATCTCAAGGAGTGTGAGCCTGGTGAGGGGCAAAGTCAAGACCCGAACTTTACAAGAGTCAACTTCCAGCTATTTAAGGAGTTGGTGAATGAGATCCCCTGGGTAACTGTCTGCGGTAGTTTTAATCTAGACCTTCCTTGGTGACCACTTTGTAACCCAGGAAGTGGCCATATTCCCCGTATTCCATACGATTTTTAAGTAAACCAGAGTATAAACAAGAAGGAAGGAGAGGTCTTCATTCTATTCTCTTCCAACGAGGTTCAGGACCAGTGGGTTTTTGCGTTGGTCTCGCTTATCAACAGGTTGAGGCCTGCAGTGACCGCTGGTCTGCCATGCAGGGTTTTGGAGAGTGCTAGCCATGTCTGGTGAACTTGCTTTTCTGAGGGACATGGTGAGATTTATTTTGTGTCGGAGGATGCAGTAAGGCCATGCAGTGCCTGGCAGCATGGAAAAGAATGTAAATAAGAGGTGAACATCCAATCATATGTGAAGGTTAGTGGTAAATATAGATAATAGAGCTAAGAATAGTGTTAGTATGTAAGATTCTAGGAGACAGTGTGTGAGTGCAACTGTGTGAAGACAAGATGTAGTATTCAGGATGAAGAATAAAAGCTGAATTTAGGCCATCATCATCAAGTGCCCAGTTTTATTATTATGGTCGTCCTCACAAACGACGACAAATGGTGACCTCTGAGTGTTACGGACCACAAGGGACCACGACTAATACCGACAAGACTCCCACCCTGATCTGGAGTCAAAGTGGACTTGATCCCCGTCGATAATTCCCTGAGGAACTGAGGCTGCAGTTACAAGTGCGGTGAAGACAAAGTCGAGGGATTGGAGATAATTCCCTGAGAAATTGAGAGGAATTGGAGCCGCAGGGCAATGTGCGGCGAGGACGAAGCCCGAGTGTAGCTGAGAGCAGCGGGGCGGCTGCGAAAAATAGATCCGGATCCGAGATTTCTGACACCTGAGGCAGGTGAGCCACCGGGAACTTTGGGGCATGATAGGACCAGTTAGAGTCCGGAGGGAAGCGCATGGTTAATGCTTCAAATGTGCTGCTTAGACAGTGTGATGATGATGGTGATGGCCGCTCACGACGTGAAGTTCAAAGAAACGGCGGTTCTAAGCGCGGTTTGTGGTGGCACAGGGCGAGGGGGGGCACTGCGAAGCGGCACTGCGAAGCGGTAGCATGGACTAGCAGCGTTGTGCGACAAGGACTCGCAGGGCGGGGTGGCCCGGCTCAGCAGAGCCGAACCAGAGCCGAGCTGAAGCCGGGGCCGGGGCCGCCTCAGTTCGCGATCGAAACCGGCCCGTTTC
>NW_020956282.1:157208-159103 GCF_003031625.1 Empidonax traillii | reverse complement strand
CCCCCTCCCGTGCCACGCCGCGCTGCAGAGGACAGCAGTCAACTGTGCCTATGTAGACACAGTCACTACGGTAACCATTCACTGTGGAGCTCCGTAAAGCCCGCCCACAACATTCTTTGAACTTTTAACAATGTTAATGAACTTGAACGAGGGGCAGAAATATGTTTGCTTTGCAAGTTATAGTTTCCTCACAACAGTCACTCACAGATAGAAGACACGGGGTAAAGAATTTTACTCTAAGAGTTGAAAACAAAGCTGCTGTAAGACTTGACAGAAGCCTGACTAGGTTGAAGGGAGCACTGCTACCTATAAAGGAGTCCGGATAGCTTGGTCAGTAAACCATGAGACTGTAAATCCCAGGGTCACAGGTTGGAGACCTGCTGTGGAACACTGGCCGGACCAGCTCCGGTCCTGTGGCTGAGCTCTTGTTTTTTCCTCGTGCGGACCCTTTACAAAATTGTCTGACTGCTCTCATCTGTTTCTGCCACGATAACTACTTGAAACTGACTGAACTATTAATAGCAACGGTTTGTGAAGCTTGTTGTTAACAGCGCAAATGACTGAAAGAGGCAGACGGTCAGAAGCTGAGAGGTGACTGCATTCCAGACATCGGGGGTGCTGGCATCCAGAGAGCATGGACACAACACCGACAGGGAGGGCCGGCACAGAGCAAGACGCCTACGCGGGACCGTGCTGGGAGCACAGCGAGGGCGGAGCCGCTGTTGATGGAGCTGCGTGGCGGTTGCGGAACCGGGGCACTGCGGGCTCCAAGCCAGAGCGGGGCACGCTGTTGCCTGACAAGATTGGGCTCCGCCGCCCACGGGAGGAGGGTCCTGGAGCGGTGAGGGGGGTCCCAGAGGTCCCAGAGCTGCAGGGCTCAGCATTTGTGTGACAAAGCTGTTAAAACTGCAGCTGATCAAAAAAAAAAAAAAAAAAGGGAAAAAGGGAGCTTTGAAGAGAACTTCCATATGCATGACTGGTAGTGCTGGTGGTACTTTTCACTGAGTTTGTCACAATGTCACAGTTGACAGAGAAGTGGAACTTACTGAGGAATAGTTAAAAATTTAAGAGATCTATGATTGGTCCTGGTTACTTGATTACTGTGCTTTTGTAATTGCAAATTACACTTTTCCTTCTTTTCTTTTCCCCTTCCTAACACTAGGTTAAAGTACATTTCAGTTGGGAATTTAAAATGTACACACATAATTTTCTTGTCTTCTTTTAGTTCACCTGACATTATTTCTGTTATGTTGCATAGCTTTTAGTATTCTCAAACAGGGTTAACTCACTCATAGCGAATTATTGTCAAGAGAGAGTTTTACACACCAAACATATTTTCAAAAACAAAACAAAAAAGGGGGAAGAAGAATATGCATGTGCATGAACAGGTACTGGATCAAAAATGGATCTCATTTAGGTTTGTTAAGCTTTTTTGTTCCTTCAGGACAGGTGGAGTTGGTGAACATGACCACCACAGATGGCAGACTGAGAAGCACACAGCCAGTAATGCTTGGGATCTGAGATGTGTGGTTGAAATGAAAAACTATAATAAAAATCCCAGCTATGTGTGAATGAAGGGTGATTGTGGTGGCCACCTTCTGAATGACTGGGAAAAAAAACTGTATGAGTGAAAAAAGCTGTGTAGATATCTATGTGTGTGAACTTAAAATACTTTGTGAGTGTTAAGATTTAAAGAGAATATGCTGTATAGATTTAATTATGGTAAGTTGATGCATGCTAGCCTTCAATGATTGGAAACAAGTATCAAAGAACTGTGGGTTAATGCTGGTCAGAATTGGCTAAATGGTCTGTTGGTAAATGGGAACTATCAGAATGGCTTTTGCCTATAGTCAAGACAGGTTTGCTTCTGTTGCATGTTGTTGTAGTTGTGCTAC
>NW_020956282.1:141437-156847 GCF_003031625.1 Empidonax traillii | reverse complement strand
AAACAAGTATCAAAGAACTGTGGGTTAATGCTGGTCAGAATTGGCTAAATGGTCTGTTGGTAAATGGGAACTATCAGAATGGCTTTTGCCTATAGTCAAGACAGGTTTGCTTCTGTTGCATGTTGTTGTAGTTGTGCTACTGATGTTGCCATGTTTGGTGTCGTATTTGCAAAGGGCCCTGCAAAGGACTACCCAGGCAATTTTTGTGGCACAAATACAAAAAAGGGGGAATTGTCAGAGGTTGCAGCAAGACCATGCAGTGCCTGGCAGCATGGAAAAGAATGTAAATAAGAGGTGAACATCCAATCATATGTGAAGGTTAGTGGTAAATATAGATAATAGAGCTAAGAATAGTGTTAGTATGTAAGATTCTAGGAGACAGTGTGTGAGTGCAACTGTGTGAAGACAAAATGATTCAGGATGAAGAATTAAAGCCGAATTTAGGCCATCATCATCAAGTGCCCAGTTTTATTTACTTGGTCGTCCTCGCATATACTACAACAATTTTGCTAGTTCTTTATTTTGCTAGTTCTTGGGTTTGATTGTGTATATCTGTTCTGTGTCCCTTTTTGTCCCTTTTTCCCCTTTCCCTTCGGGGGGTGTTTGGATTCCCTTCGCTGTGCTCATAGCATTTTAATTGTATATAACTGTAATATACATAAAATATATGTTTTTATATAACTAGCTTGATTTTGGGTTCTTCAATTTGCATAGTTTTTTTTTCCTTTGCCCTAAGGGAAGAAGGTAGGGGGAAGGGGTTGTTACTGTAAATTCGGGCATTTGTCATGGAGCCAGGTCCAAACCATCACAGATTTTTGGTGGCCTGTATGGGGCTTGTTTTGGTTATCCCGGTTTGTTTTGGAACAGTAACCGGGGAAACTGCCAAGAGAGGCTTGTTTATATAAACATACTTATTGTTTGGGAACAAAGAGAACCAATATATAAACATGGCCTTTTTATTCATTTTTTTGGTCATCCTAGCCATTTTCATATATGTCTATGGATTCCCTATAAGAAGGAAACTGGAAGACATCTACCTATTTCTACCTTTCCTTAATTATGACCTCAAGGACCTAGTAGCGGAGGGCCTTTGGATTAGAATTGGTCCCAATCCTGACATAAATTGTTTAGCAATGATGCTATTATTAATAAAGGCCATGGAAGTGTTATTTAAAATTGGAAAGGTAGTGTGGTACTGCTTTCCTTGTTGCAGGAAAGGCTGAACCTCAAAGGAATTCGCTGAAACTTTGGGAAAGACCTTGAAAAAACCAGTCTCTGGATGGCAAGGAATGTGGGTGAATTTTAGCAAATTGGTAGGACGCGTGACACCTCCCATTAGTTGGGAGTTCACACCAGAACAAGTGTTTAATCCTGACGAGATGGCACGTTGTTTAGCGGGTGTTTTTCTTATGAGGATCCAAATATGCAGTTTTTTGCTTTGTACTTGGGCCTGGCGAGTGCTTATCGAGCTGCCGTTGACTACTCTCGGAAGGCTGAGGCAGAAACTCAAACCATGCCACCTGGGACCAACGCAGCCTCTACTACATCCACAGGAAGCGGAACTCAAATTACACCACCTGAGGTACCCCTTGCCCCTGTAGTGACAAGGAAGAGCTGGATATCGATGTAAGTCTACAACCAATGGGAACTCAAAGCAAGTCAGATGATAGCAGGGAAGGGCCCGATACTGATACCAGTGCCAGTAGTCAACCAAAACAAAACCCCCCGAGAATGGAAAGTGAAGTTTTGCGATCACTGACTCTGACAGAACTCTGAGACTTGTGAAAAGATTACCCTTGTCAGCCTGGTGAACGAATTCTATCATGGTTGCTTCGATGCCGAGAAGGTGGGGTTAGAGCTCACATATTAGCAGATCATGAAGCACGACTAGGATCCCTCACCATAAATGGCAAACTTGATCAATTGGTTGCAGACATGAAACCCGAAGCCAGTCTTCCGGCATGGCTTGTCACAGGTGTGAAAGAAAAGTATCCATTCAAAGACTATTTACCATGCCCCCCGAAGAAGTGGACTAAGGTAGAAGAAACCATCCAGTACTTAAGAGAATTGGCATTGCTGGAACTTATGTATGATGACTCTCAATATGATGGTGTCATTGATGAACCAGGGGGTGTCACTTGCACGATGCCTATGTGGAGAAAGATAATCCAGGGTGCTCCTGCATCATATGTTCATGTCTTGGAAGCAGTGATGCTTCCAAACAGGCAAGAAATGCTTGTGGGCACGCTGTGTACTGTGTTATGACATATAGAAGAAACAGTAGAATCCAGGAATGCATTTTCTAGAGACACTTCTGACTCCAGTTACAGACGAACACTTGCAAGAGAGGGGTCTTATGATCGCTCTGAATATGAGGATGACTACGGAGACTGCAAAGACTGACACTACAGAGATAGATCAGCTGAATGGTCTTTACTATGACCTCGATCTTGGTCCTGGTCCCGCTCGTGATCTTCTTCCATCACATGCAGAAGGAGAGAAAACCCTAAGCGTAGATCACATGTGGGGTCTGGTTACAGGATGGGTGCTAGCAAAGCATCCTGGGAGTTGTAGTTTGTAGGTACTCTATCACACGTGCAGTTGAATGCTTGTATAGGATTGGCTGATAAGGTCAAGTGTTGTGACGTGTAAGCATTTGAAACTACTAAATAAGCCTTTGCCTCTTTCAATAAAGCATACATTCCTTACGCACTATATTGGTGTCTGTGTCTTGTCTCTAGGACCTTTTATTTATTATATTAATACCACTGCTACATTTGGTACTCCGAACAGGGGTGTAAACCTTGCCCTGAATCAGGGAAAAATACGGAGAGACATCAAGTACCAGTTGACATTAATGGTGATGGACGTTTGTCGTGAAAAAGCAGGACATCAGGTACCAAAGGAAGGAACCGCTGATGGGCGTTGGTGGGAAGAACCGTGGATGAACTCAGAGAAAGCACGCGAAAGAGGTCAAAAATTGGTAGGAAATTGCCTACATTTTGAGAGAGAAGTTCTCAAGTAAGAAGAAAATCGGCGTCTGTGTCCCAGGTGAGAGGGCGAAAAAATAGAAATTTTTATTTCATGTGAACTACAGAATATTGCAAAAGTCTTAAGTTTAATATTGAAAAGACTCCAGGGACAAGTTAACAGACATAAAATAGCTGGGCTTTCAAAACTGATAAAAATAACTGTTGTAGGACTGCTGTTAATTACAGTTCTTAGTGAAACTGCTTGGAAAGAGAGGTGGAGAAACAGGGAGAAAGCAGGGATAAAAAAGGTGGACACTTTAAAACCCTCATAAGAGAACTTGTCGACAGAAAAAAATAAATCTTCCCCTCCCTACACAAACATTACTGGACATGAAACTCCATGTGATACTACACAGTGGGAGGAAGGGGGGTGCCGGGAGCATGGAAGAAAAACCCCAAAATGTGCCTTTTTGTGCTAAATTTTCACAGATGCGTGGGTTCCGGGAGGAATTGTGTGACTGTTAAAAGGGGACAGACTTTGAATCCCCAAGACATTGCAAAGTTGCAGACACATGGAAACTATGCCGGACCATGGGCAGCGCCATCTTACCCATGCCGAGAGCAGGAAGTGGTACCCTCTCTTCCTGTCTCGTGGTCATCTTGTAGAATGCCTCTGCTAAAGGCATGCGTGGAACATAATTCGCTCTGGTAACCAGTGATTGAACAGCAGATACTGTGCCTACAAGTGGCAGCAGAGCAATGTTTAAAAAAGGTGCGGAGCAGGGTAACGCCCACAAGGTGCATAGCGCGAAGTTCGGGGGAGTGATCATGGACCGGGCCCCCCCACCCCCACCGTGGGGACTCCCAGTTGCAGACCATGGTGGCGACTGGATCCAGAGGGCTCCGAGCCAGGTCTGCACAGGGGCGTGGAGCCAGAGCAGCCGGGGGGAGTAAGGCTGGGGCGTCTCGGGGCGTGTGGACCCTGGTCGCATTGAGCCATGCGGAGAGTGCATGGGCGCTGTGGGCTGAGGAGGAGAGCGATGCAAGCGGCAGGTGTGGAGTGCGGGGCTGGCGAAACGCTCGACAGCTGCGGCAGAACAAACCGAGAACAGAGTTACGCGTGGCACGCAGCTCCACAGGGCTGCAAGCGGCGCGGCAGACAGTGAGACGGACTTGCACCAAGACAATAGTGCAGCCCCAATCAAACCCGAAACCAGCGGCGCGGCACGGCATGGTGCCGTGCTGAACCGAGCCAAAACCCGGCGGTAGTAACCAGCGACATCACACCCCCCCTCCCCCTCGTAAGGGGGGCCGGGGCCGGGCAGAGGCCTGAGAATGCTACTCTTCATCGGAGCAAAACAAAGTTGGTGCAGAGGCTAGATGTACTGCCTCCACACCCCTCCTTCCCCCCCCACCACGTTAACAAACATACAAACCTAATATATCAGCATCTTGTTATTATGTTTTACACATAAGTCTTTAGAAATTATTAGAAATGTTTTTGTGTAGAATAATTTAATTAACTGCCTTTAGCTATGTGTTTATATTGATAAGAGAGAAAAATTTCTACATTCCCTTAATAATACGTTTTAAAGGTTTTTAACTGCCCTGTAGCTTTGTTTAAATTACTAATGGTAAAAAATGCTAAATATTGCTTAAAATTGTTAAGTTCTTACATGTATCTAGATAAGTTTAAGTTTTGTAACTATCTTGTTTAAGTAATGTAATTAGCATCGTTAAGAATTTCTATTTTTTTATTAATTAACAGATTGTAATAGTAGCCTATCTATTTATTTTTCTAAGTACAAACTCAGGAATGTGCATGTTACTTACCAGTTCTTATCTTTGAATTCATTAACTTTCAGTATTCAAAACAAAAAAGGGGGAGGAAAGAATGGGAATATGCATGTGTTTAAGAAAGTGCTGAATCAAACAAATTTCATTTAAAATTTGTTGTCTATATATTCCTTATACTAATTCCTCTTTAAAACAGGTACAGTTGTTAAACATGAATACCAAAAATTACAAACTGGCGACCTCATAACCAAATACTACATAAAGTCTAAAATGTATAGTTGGAATATGAAAACAAAATAAAGATTACAGGTATGCATGAATGAAGAGAGAATGGAGGCGGCCGCCCAAATGAGTGAGAGAGAGATTGTGTGGATGTATGAATGTATGTGAACCATATGCACCTTATGCCAAATATCTGAAACAAGCACACACACAACAAACACTACCTCTGCCACATCACCTTAATAAAGTAGAACTCTGAACAAGATGTTCCTCCCCTAAACCCATTTTTCTTTAATAAAAAAGTAAGTTTTCCCCAGTTATATGTAGACCCTCAGATAATAAAGGTTTTTGTTCTACCCAATTGCATGAGACCCTTAGATAAATAAGATTTTTGATTAATAAAATTTTTGTTGTTGCATAGAACTCTTAGGTAAATAAGATTTAAGTAAGAAATGAGTTTACTATGTCTAGTGAAAAATGTTTTGTTGAAAAGTAGCTAAGAATTGCACTTTTTTTTTGAATTGGCACTGTTTTGTATCTTGTTTTTAATAAAAATGGGGGAATTGCGGGGTCTGGTTACAGGATGGGTGCTAGCAAAGCATCCTTGGAGTTGTAGTTTGTAAGTACTCTATCAGTACTACAAGCAGTTGAATGCTTGTATAGGATTGGCTGATAAGGTCAAGTGTTGTGACGCGACAACAATTGAAACTACTATATGAACCTTTGCCTCTTTCAGTTAAGCATGCATTCCTTACGCACCATATTGGTGTTTGTCTCTGGTCCCGAGGACCTTTTATTTATTATATTAATACCACTGTTACAATCACGTAATGAACTGTGGTCTTATCTGCATGCCCAGGGAGAAAACATGAGGAACTGGGGTGGAGAATCTACTTGCAAACTTGAAACCAGAGTGAGAGAACTAAGACACAAGGAAACCGATAAGAAAGTTGTCTACGTGGTAGATGCAGATGTCCTGGGAAGAGAACTGCAATTTCCAAGATGCAGAAAGACTGAAGTCCATTTCCAAGATGACAAGAAAGCCTCTGACAAGCCACAGCAAAGATCCGATGGTGAATGTTCAAACCAGAAACAATAGAGGGGTCCTGCTTTGTGCCAGGAGGAGAGGGACGAGAAAGATAACAGAGTTATCTTTCACACTGTCCTTAAGGACAGAGGGGCTGACCAGAGCTGGCAACTCTTTAGGGCCACTTTACTTGGACTTAAGAGTGCAAGAGGTCCCTATACCAGTCTGAAAGAAATTAAACAAGGCAGACTGGAAACCGGCAGGGCTGAGCAAGGACCTACTCCTCAAATTGAGGAATAAGAAAGAAATACACAGCCAGTGGAAGCAGGGACATGTGACCTGGGGAGAATAAAGGGATATGGTTTGGATGTGTAGGGATGGAGTCAGGAAAGCCAAGGCAAAGCTGGAATGGGACTTGGCAAGGGATGTGAAGAATAACAAGAAGTACATAGGTCAGAAAAGAAAGGCCAAGGAGAGTGTACACACACACACACACACATAATAAACAAGAAGGGAGAACTGGTTGCAACTGATACAGAGAAGGCTGATGTGAGAAATATCTCTACAATTTAGAAGACAACCAAATAAAGTGAAACAAAGAACTTTAATTTCAGTGCCCTGGGTGCACTGGTCTTGTGACCAAGTCCGAGCACACCGAGAATGGGAGGGACGAGTCCTTTTAAGGTTTCTTGATTTACATAACCACTCCCTTGCTCCTCCCATGGCAAGTCCCACTCCTTTTCTTCCTTAAAAGGTGTTATAGCCCTTTTCTTGAACTCGATTGGGTCTCTCAGGGATGGCTCACACTTCCCTTTGCCAGTCCATTGGTTGTCTTAATTGACGTATCAGATTGTTTTCCTGTCCTGGCCGCATGGTCCCTTGGCAATGAGCCCTGGCTGGTCTCATTGTCTTACAGACTTCCTGGTTTACCTTTATACTGTAACTGTAGGCAACTGCAACAAGTAACTGCAAATAGCAACAAATAACTGCAAGCAGACCACCAGTCCCCGACCACCAAATGACTTTCCAACCCCCCAAACAATACAGTTTCTAGGCATCTTGATGAGTCAACCATGGAAATTCCTGTTTGTAATAAAGTCGCCTTCTTTATTTCTTACAATTCTCCCGTTTTTCTTTTCCTCATGTTTTTATTACAAGCTAAACATTAGATGTTCTCATTGTCCTTCTGAGATTGTTCCCATTCAGCTAGTGTCTCTAACGCTTTGGTCTTTTCACTTGCTTGGAACCAGGGTGTAGGACTGTGATTTTTTGTGTTTTAAGGTTTCCAATTATAGCATCCTTTGGATCTGTCATTATGGTGGTCAGGTGCCTTTTCTGAACAATTGATGCCCAAAAAAAGGCAGATAAAACTTTTTAGACAGAGTTTTATGCCTAAAACAGCAGGTATTTATTGATTGACGGCCGGGCAGCCTGCCAACTAGTGCTGGGAAAACAGGCTCCGAGCTGGTTAGGTTAGAATGAGTATTTTATACAGGTTTGGCAATGATTACAACATAACCACATACATATTCATATTATTGCATCATTAGATTACAATATTCATAGCAGGTGGAGTCAGGGCAGAGATTGAGGCATGGTCTCTATTTTGAGGAATATTTTGGTGGTAGATCCTGTCTTACTTCCTCATGGGGTCTCAAATTCTCTCCTCTTCATTGGGTGACCCTGGTGACCTTTATTTTGTGTTCTGTTCACCCAGGCTTAAAGAAACCCTTGGCTTTAGGCCCATTTCACCGATTCAAATGTCTACCTTGGCTCCTTTGGCTAAGATTTATTACCTCTGGGCTCTTTGTACAATGTACCTGTAAATATTTTAGGTCTGCAGAATTTGTACCGAACAAGATCTCTTTTGAGCAAGGTAGAGAAAGGGGGGGGAGAGAAGAGTGGGTCCCTGCAGCAAGATGCTTTGATTAACCCTTCTAAAGCCTTGTCCTCTTTCACTACACTAAGGATTAGTCTTATAAAACATGAAATTAAACAAAGATAGAAATAACAGTCTAGCAAAGGTGCACAAAAGAAGGAAACCCAGGCATTTTCTAATATAAATTAGCTTACTACTCCTCATCTAGTATTGATTTCCAGTTTTGCACTGGTACATGGGATATTTTCCGAATATTTGTCGCTATATTTGTTATTGCTTCTTCATCATTATCTATTTGTAAAACAAACTAATCTGAAGTATAAAACTTACTACACACTTGTATCAGGGATTGTTGATATTTTTTGGTCTGTGTTTGGCCCAACCACCTGCAAAAGTTTTGTTCTTTGCCTGCCAAGTTCACTGATAAACTGGAGCTTTGTCCTTGGAGAGACAGTTTCTTGTATAAACTGTTTTAATTGGCGTTCTGTGATTGACTGGTTGTCTGTCAATGACATTTGAAGGAGAAACTGAAGAGGAGAGGATGAAGTAAAGCCCCCAGACCCAAATAGATAAGACCCCTTGAGTGAAACAGCGCAAGTGCGAGGGGAATCCCCAAGTTCTCACGCATGCGCTGAAGGCGTGCACTTACATAACAGGGGGAGGGACTGAAGGTCTCTGGCTGGGCGGTGCTGACCATATTGGCCCAGGTAGACGTCACTGGCTAATTGAATAAAAAAATGCAGGTGGTTCGTGCTCGGGGCTCTCAAGCTTCACATGAAGGACAACGTTGCCTTTTGCTGGGACGCCTGCTATCTTTTGAACCTGCTGACCCTCCAAGGATGCAGCCTCTGCTATGGGGAATTCTGGTTATCCTGGAGTCGGTAAGACAACCTCGTAAAACACACCTGCATGAGTGGGGGTTTCACTGAGGGCTTAGTTTACTCCTCTCCTTTCTTTTCTCTCGGGTTCCTGTTTACTTGGCCACTTTCTGTAATAAATATTGGGTTTATTGTTGAACTTTCAGCAGTGTCTTGGTTTTCAATCTCAGCATCCTTTCGAACTCACCCTGTTACAACACTCCTCACCTTTTGAACAGCCTAACCTTAGTCTGGTTCCTGTCAGTCTCAAATTTGTCACCACTTAGTACTGTTTATAGTCCTCCACACAAGCTCTTTGTTCATTTTTATCATTGTATGTCTTGTTCACATATTTGTGTGCCTTAAGGCACATATTATACTTTCTTTATAATAAACATTGTGATAACATTTTGGACAGTTATTTCCATTAGTACTAATCACTAGTTGTAACATTATTATAGTAAGTAGAGGTCCAGTATGGCATGTGCCTCCACTCCCCATACCTATTGGTTTACCGCCAGCAGCAGGGTTAAGTATCTTCTTCGTGGCAGGTACAGAGGCCAACCTGGTCTTGCCCTCTACTATATTCTCTTTAGTGATATCAAAGATTTAGTTGGTGCATTAAAAGCTGGTAAAAGCTATTATATTCATCCAATAGTAATATTTGGTTCACAATACTTAGTATAAAGAGGTAATGTACCCACAGTTACTATACTTTAATCCTGCTGTGAGGCATAAGTCTATCTTGTTCCATGATTTTGGCATTATAGATGACAATAATTTGGTAATTAAATTTTTCCTATGTCTAAACATAGAGTTGTAATGCTGTCCTCCTAAAGTTGTAGGGTTACTCACCTCAGGACATGACAAGAGACAAAGGACCCTTTTCATTTATGTGAGCACTCTGTCTCTGCCTTAGAGAGTTGTCTGTTGTGTGGAGACATCAGTCCTGTCTTTGAGAATGCTCAGTTGAATTAGTTGTGTGTCACGACCTGATCTGTTTTGGTTTGGACATATTGTTAAATCTTTGTGTCTAGGTTAACAGCCCTTTACTAAAAAGTATGTGTGTATTAACAGGAACACAGAAAAAAAAAACAAGTAAAACAACCAAGCAATACTCCTATACCCAACAATAATCCCCTTCAAGAACAAAACCGATAAGTCAGCAAAAGGAAAATTAAATAGTTCAATTTTTTGCACCCTTTGGTGCAGTTCCAACCACAGTCAGCAGGGGGCGCTGTCGGGTCACTGGAGATGCAAAACTTGTAATGTCCTGTACCATTCACCAGGTGGCACTGTTGGATCACTGGAGGAGCAGAACTTGTAATGTCCAGTGTCCGTCACCAGGCAGCGCTGTGGGATCCCTGGTCACTGCCACGTGGGATGGGGGAAAAACAATACCCTCCCGGTATGTCGGAGGGAAAGAAAAAAAAACCAAACCAAAAACCAAAAAGAACATCTCAGTTCCCCTTCCATTCCCACACTGGGAAAGGAGAGAGGGAATGGGGGGGAAGGGAAAAAAAAAAATACAGCAATAAAACAGAAAGTTCTCCCAATGGAAGAAAACTCACGAACTTCAGTTGGTTAGGATTTGCTGTAAGCAGGGCCTGCAACATCAGAGCAGAGAGCAGCAGCAAAACTCCCCTCCGACAGGAAAGAAGAGAACCAGGCAGTGTCTGCAGCTCACAGCAGGCTCTGCTCAGGGCAGAGAGCTGAGCTGACATGCAGCCCCACCTCCCAACCTCCCTCCAGCCACACAGTAGCCCCCCCCCAACTCCTCCCCCTTTGTTGTCTAGGAGACTAATCTCTCAGCCATTAGTGGACCCAGTCGATTCTTTTGTTCACCTGATGGCCCATATACAGAGCACACACGCAGGGGGAAGGGAAAGAAAACTTCCTTGCTAAAATCAGAACTATGACAGTGTTTCAGCACCCTCAGCATTCCCTGAGCCTGGTTTTGCCTCATCAAAATCTTTCCTCTCTGTTGGCACAGCCCCTTTTTTTTTCCCCAAAATATCCAATCCTTTTTGTCCCAGTTCCTCCTAATCTCTCCCAAACTTTCATCAGGGTGGGGTCAGCTTTGTGATGACACTGTGCAACCTCATGGAATCAAGGGGCCATTGTGCCACTGCAGGGCCTCATGGAAAGAAAGGAACACAGGGACACTGTGAAATCTTGTGGAACCAGGGGACAATTTAACATTTGGGGCCTTGTGCAACTAAAGGAACCCCGAAACCTTCTGGAACCTCATGGAACCAGCAAGCCATTGTGTCACTGTGGTGACTCATGGAAACAAAGAAACCCTGGGACACAGTGGAACCTCATAAAATCAAGGGGTCACTGTGCCACTACAGGGCCTTTTTGGAGTCAAATGGACCTTTGGACGCTGGGGAACCCTACGGAATCAAGGGGTCATTGTGACACTGAGGACACCTCATGGACTCAAGGGACCACTGTGACACTACAGGGCATTCTGGAGCCAAAGGAAGCCGGGGACACTGCAGCCTCATGGAATTGGGGTGCCATTGTGTCACTGCAGAACCTTATGGAATCAAGAGGCAACTTTGACACTGCAAGTCCTCATGGAAACAAAGGTCTGTGTTTGGCCCAGCCACCTGTAAAAGTTTTGTTCCTTGTCTGCCAAGTTCACTGATAAACTGGAGCTTTGTCCTTGGAGAGACAGTTTTTGTATAAACTGTTTTTATTGGTGTTCTGTCATTGGCTGGTTGTCTGTCAATGACATTTGAAGGAGAAACTGAAGAGGAGAAGATGAAGTAAAGCCCCCAGATTCAAATAGATAAGACCTCTTGAGTGAAACAGCACAAGTGCGAGGGGAATCCCAAAGTTCTCACACATGCGCTGAAAGGATACACTTACATAACGGGGGGAGGGACTGAAGGCCTCTGGTAGACATCACCGGATAGTTGGATAAAAAATGCAGGTGGCCCGTACTCGGGGCTCTGAAGCTTCACATGAAGGACAATGTTGCCTTTTGCGGAGACGCCGCTATCTTTGTGAGCCTGCTGACCCTCCGAGGATGCAGCCTCTGCTATGGGAAATTCTGGTTATCCTGGGGTCAGTAAGACAACCTCATAAAACACACCTGTGTGAATGGGGGTTTCACTGAGGGCTTAGTTTACTCCTCTCCTTTCCCGTCTCTCAGGTTCTCATTTACTTGGCCACTTTATGTAATAAATATTAGGTTTATTGTTGAGCTCTCAGCAGTGTCTTCTTTTCAATCTCAGCATCCTTTCGAACTCACCCCGTTACATTTTTTGGTGATGAGGATGCGATGCCAAACGTGAAAACACACTGTTGCTGTGGACAAGGTGGACTCTGCAGGTGCATATATTGCTTGTAGGGTTGTGCCCTGTGATGTGGTGAACGGCAGGATCCACAAGTGGGGGGTGTAGCCTTTTGAAATGCGCTGCTGGTCTATTAGTTTTGGATTTCTGAAGATGTTGTGCCTTCCCCCCTTTCTGGGGCTGTTCAGGGGAACAGAGCCTTTTTGGGATCTACAGAGGGGTTTGTGTCTCTCTCCAGGTTGTTCCTTGGGACAGGGGCTGTTGTGGGACTCGTGGGAGAAGAGACCCCCTCCCAGAGTCTGTGCTGCATCTCTTTTAGTTTTTGCAGTGCCTGCGGGGATGGAGGACTCTCTCCGTGGATCTGAGTTTCTTCTTTTTAGTGTTGCGGGACTCATGGGAGGAGGGTTCCCCTCTCCGAGACTGCACTGTGTTTCTTTTAGTTTTTGCAGTACCCGGGAGGAGGTGAGGACCCTCCCCGTGGGGCTGCTTTGCTTATTGCTGAAAAAAGTGGGACCTACATGCCTTTTGGGGCTGCACCACTTGTGTTTGTGGAGGGGGGAAGGCAAGGGAGTATAGCTGTCATCCCATACTTCTGTTGTTTTAGTGCTAGTTGTGTTGTCTTCCCATTGTGTCGTTGCGAGGTCAAGGTGTTCTTAATGGCATCATGGTATCTTATTTGTTAAACAGAGGTTTTTCTTAGACCCTACAGTAATGCTGCATGCAGTGACAGCTGGTTGGGGTCTGTGTGTGATGGAAAAGAGCATGAGTTTTTTGGTAGAGGGGTTGGGGCCCTGGGGTGGGTGTCCCTCCCGTTGGCTGTCCTGAATAGATACAGGAGCATTGGAATGTGCTCTGGGGATCGTTTAGAGGCCGGTCTGGGGCCAGGCTACCGTGCTGCAGCCGTGGGGGCTGGCAAGGACCTGGGGACAGCTGCAGCAATAAAGAAAAAAAAGGAGAAGAGAAAAAAAATACAGGAGCGGCTCCTTCCCTTTTTTCACACCACCACCACCCCCCCCCCCCGCCATGCTTGGGCAGCGGGGGAGCTAGAGTGAAGGCAGCGGCAGCTCCAAGCGATAATGAACAGAAAAAACAACAAAGGCGAGAGTCTGAATACAACAACAAAAAAAAAACCAGTAGAGAATTTAAATGCATAAATCCTTTGAAATGTGGATGCACAGTGCTGAAACCATTGAACCTATTTGATTATTGAGGTGTAAACTTTAGTTTTGGTAGTTTTAAAAAAGAGAAGTTGTTTGTACGGTATGCTTTATGCTTTGAGCCAGCAAACATCAAGCCTTAGGTACAGGTGTGTGGTTGGATGCCCTTGCACACAAACTAAAGCCAAATTTAGAGAAGAAAGTTAGGAATGGTGTTGAAATTGATGAGGAGAGGGAAGGAGGTTGGAGCTTTGAATTGACTGATTGGTTTAGGCCTGTATGAGGGATCTTAATCATGTTTGAGATCCTTCTGTAGTGAGCCTATGGTTGTGTGTGTCAATGTGGTATGAAAGAATACTATATAGTTTTACTCTTGGGAACTTGACTTCTGGAAAAGATACAATAGAGACATTACTGGCATGAAGTTAGTGTCATAAGCTATTGTGATTTCAGTTCATGCGGTGGTCTCACGTGAGCCGGTGCCACAATTGGAAAAGGCCACTCGGGTGAGGAGGATGGAATGCATAACGCTTTGATCCGAGGCACACCCTGGGGGGGGGGGGAAGCATGGTCTGCCTGTGCTTCCCCACTGTGTACCGTGCTCCATCTCCTCCCCTTGCTCAGTTTTTTTTGGGGAACTCAGGGGTTGGTTTGTATCAATTGCTATTGCAAGTAATAGTCATTAGTAGTTCTCATGGGCAGAGGAGCTGAGCTATAGCTCCCAGCGGGCCTTGCCAAGGTGCGGGAAAGTTGATGCACAATACAATGAATTGGGGACACTGTAACCACAATCAGGAAGCAAGCACTATGAGGATGAAATGGTACCTGCAGGAGAGAGCCAAACCAGGACTTAAAGGAGTCCTACACTTACATGAAGTAGTAAGTCCGGGGGTACAAGGTAGTGCTGACACCACCGGAACTGATATGATAAATTACCAAATGGGATGTTGGGGCCTGCCCTATGAACAATTGACACCAGAACAACTGCAAGATGCGTGGTTCACGGATGGCAGTGGTACGGGGACTGGAAAGTGGCACGCTGTTGCCTTTAATCCTGCTGCCCAAAGGAGATTAGTTTTAGAAGGAACTCAAAGAAGCAGTCAGCTAGCTGAACTGGGTGCCGTGAGGCAAGCAATAGATGCTACACTGTGCAATCAAATTTGTTCCATCTATACTGACTCTTGGGCCGTGGCCCAAGGGCTGGTGAATTGGCTAGGAAAATGGCAGCAGGACACGTGAACAATAGGAATGAAGGATGTGTGAGATAAAGAGTTTTGGGAACAAATCTGGAATGCTCTGAAAGATCGTGATGTTTTGTGTTTTTCATGTAGACGGGCACACAAAACAGGAGACTGAAATGGCAAAGGGGAAGACTCATGTTGACTACCTAGCCAGAGTGCAGACAGTAGCCATGGCCAGTCCCAAGGATCACGCCTATACCCCAAAAATCATTTACAGGTAGTCAGGTATGATATCAAGTCCCTGGGAATGTGAGTCCTGTGGCTGATGATTCTCAAGCTGTGACAATTGCAATTGAGGGTGTCTCAGTTTAATTGAGACAAGGGTCTTTTGTTGAGGATGGATTAGGAGAAAAAGACCCAAACCTTCTTCTCTAGCAATTATAGATTCGAAATTAAGAGGCTCCGATTGAAGGAAAGCAAATTATGGAAAAGGGAAAAAGGAAAAATAACAGCCCTTTATTAAGTATGTGTGTATTAACGTAACACGAGGGAAAAAAGAAGGGAAAAAAAAAACCAAGTAAAACAACCAAACAATACCCCTATACTCACCAATAATCCCCTTTAAGAACAAAACCGATAAAACCGGCAAAAAAGAAAATCAAATAGTTCAATTTTTAGCACTCTTTGGTGCAGTTCCAGCCACAGTTAGCAGGGGGCGCCGTCGCGTCACTGGGGATGCAAAAACTTGCAATGTCTTATGTGGGGAGTGAACGGATGAGATCTTACAAAGAATGCAGAGAGATGTTGGAAGAACCTCAGTGGGTCTCCCAGGAAGACATCCATCTTGGAGAGCTCTGACAGCCGGGACCAAGAAAGAGTCCGCAGTCCTGTGATAAGAGGACAGGCCTCCCAGGACCCCCCTCTCCTAACACTCCCTTTCCCTCTCCTGGGCCCCCAAAGACCACACCTTCCCTTCCTCCCCTGGCGATCCCTTCCCCCTGAATGAATAAACA
>NW_020956282.1:123766-140269 GCF_003031625.1 Empidonax traillii | reverse complement strand
GAAGACAAAATTCCTTTCTAAAATCAGAACTATGAGAGAGGGTCAAACAGAATTGAAAAGGGTCCTACCCCAACACCCAAGACGATGGGAGTAAACTCATCGGGGGAGCGAGTATTGGCTTATAACCTCTTTTCCCCCATTTTTTCCCTCTATTTTGTCCCCATTCAGGTATCCAAGCGAACACGCATAGATGGCCCCACAGTCATTGATGTGATTGCTCCAGCATTAGCCCATTTGTTCCAGAACACATATCTTGCACACTAAAAATGGATTGGTTGTTCTTTTGCCTAGCAGGTTTTCTCACCCTAATGGACCCAGGGATTTGTAATTCCATGGTTAAGAAGACCTCTGATGCTTGGATGTATGCAGCAACCATACGTTTTGTGACACTTTTCTACTGTATTTGATGACAATTGGTATGGTTTTGTTACACTGCTTGTCTTGCAGTGCTCATATTTCTGTGTTTTTGTCTCAATAGTCGTACAACAAGTGGCAAGAATTGATTGGAATATCTCTCTCCTCCCCCCTGCCCCCCTTGCCCCAATTGCTGCGGCACACGGAAGAGACCTTTGATTTACGAAGCCAAGTGAATATATGTGATTGTGATCTACTAAAATGTGAGGCACTGAAGACTGAAAGGAAAAAAAAAAAAAAAAAGGCAAGACAAAACGTGTTGAAAAACAAAGTGTTTGGTTGGTATGGCTGCTAATGAAGGACTGCAATTCATGAACCTCCCTATGGGCCCTGGTTCGCATCAACCTCAAGATAAACCGGTAACATTATAACTTGAAGTGCTTCATTTAGCTTGTGCCTTGCTATTTTACGGCGTGGATTAAACACACCTGCGTGAGCGGGGGTTTCATTGAGGGCTTAGTTTACTCCTCTCCTTTCCTGTCTCTTGGGTTCCCGTTTACTTGGCCACTTTCTGTAATAAATATTCGGTTTATTGTTGAGCTTCCAGCCGTGTCTTGGTTTTCAATCTCAGCATCCATTCGAACTCACCCTGTTACACAATGCCTGATCAATCTCTCTGTAAAGAACTTCTTTCTAATATCCAACCTAAACCTCCCCTGGCAGAGCTTAAAAAAGGAACATTAACATCAAAGGGGAAAGAACATCTTTGACTACAGTCCAGGACATCCTCTGCAACAGACTTGTAGACTCAGAAATATCTTAAGTTTTATTCACAAGTCTTGGGCAAGGTTTCTCATGGAGGAATTTGAGTCAGGTGGCAGAAACACAGAGGAGGATCTGGCTCACAGTCAACCCCTAAAAATCCCGGAAACACAAGTTCCTGAAGAAAGACAACAGGCACAGAAAGCAGCCCTTGAGAAACTAGCAGCTCAAGGAAATGCCACGTGCACTGAAGGACCCAGTACCTCCTATAGAACCATTTCTTGTAAGCCTTCTTTGGTGGTCAAGCCATCAACTTGTGATGACACAGAGGATGAATGAAAGCAACCACATCTGAATACAGTGGCACAAGTGTCTGGTGTTTATCTTCAACCAATAAGCAGAGAAAACTATGAAAAAAGTGAATGCACTAAATTCTCCATCAAAACCTGTTACCTGGCAAAAGACCCAAAGCCTCTACACCCAAAACCTGCATGGAACAAGTTCCCCAGCTCTGCTCCTCCTGGTAAAGAAAAAAATACTCTGGGAGCAAAACCTGGGTGAAAATAACTCAGCGGCAGAAGCTGCAGGCAGTCATCTTCCTAAAATAGGTCTGAAGCCTGCTGGCCACTCGCAGACCTTATTTTAAGGCACCTTCAGAAACGTGAAGAAAGAGACTGAAGAAAAGGCAATGAGCGTTATCAAGACCACTGTTGCCAAGAAAGTCATCCAGGAAGGATCAGATTCTCCTCATAAGTTTTGTAAGACCAATACAGCAAACTTGGTGCAGTAAGGTCATCATATGAAACACGAGGGAAAGAAGATGGTTCTCCCACACCCAGGCAGAGAGTCTTGGCCCCAGAGTTCAAGACATCCACATCCTCAGCAAAGCCCAATAGACCTCTAAGTGTAGAACTGCAAGGATACCAGAGGAGGACCCCAAAAAAGACATCTGGAAATGAAGGTTTCAAACTGATAGGATCTTTTGGTTTTGCCCCACTGGTGCCTCTATTAGATCGTGCTACACAGTTTCCATCCCCTAAACCAATCTCTCACCCAGACCTGGAGGTTATGGAAGCTCCCAGTCTGCCTCCCAGAAACATCAAGCCCAGCTCTGCCCCATAAAGTGAAGAAAATTATGATGATGTGGTATTTGTTTTACAGGATCATGGAAGTACACAGGGGGGCCAAGAAGGTGATGTAGAGATGTATGAAGACATAAATGACACTATATCCCACTTGCCCACAACACAGTCCCAATTTCCCCCAGCATAGCCCAAGTCACTGCCAGTATGATCCTGGTCTCCCCCAGCAGGGTCCCAGTCATTTCCAGTTTTCCCCAGTGTAGACCCAGTCACTCCAAGTTCCCTCCCTGTGTGGTCCCAGTTGCTTCCAGTGCAGTCCCAGTCACCCCCTGTCGTGGGTTTCTGTGGCTGGTTGTGTTTTTTTGGTAGCAAGCAGGGGCTACAAGGGCAATTTCAGTCAGAAACTGCTAGTAGTTTCTCTTGTCCCATGCAGCCAATGATGGCCAGCTTCAGGACGGATTTCCTGCTTCTGTCCAAGGCCAGCAGACAATTAGAAATCACGGGAATGCCTCTGGGATAACATATTTAGAAACAGAGAGTGTTGTGCACAAGAAAATCCCAGCAGGGAGAAGAGCAGAAGAGAACATGAGATAACTAGTAGACTCTAAGGTCAGTGCAGTAGGGGAAGAGGGGGGCAAGGGAGGGGGTCCCAGGGGCCCCCCCTCTTCCCCTCCAGCAGGGGGAAAGACTGAGAGCCAATGTCCCTGCCACTGGTAGAAGACCATTGGGGTGCAGAGACCCTTTGCCCTGCAGCTCATGGAAGAGCTCATGCTGAAACTGGGAGTTGCATGAAGGAGGCTGTGGGCTGTGACCCTGTGGGAAACTCAGGATGAAGCAGAGTCCTGCTGGAGACCTGTGGCCTGTGGAGAGAAACACCCGTGCTGGAGCAAGTTGTCCCAGGAAGGACTTGGGATCCCGGTAAGGGACCCACGTCAGTGCAGCTTGTCTGTGAAGGACTGCACCCCATGGAAGAGTGACTCAAGGGACAGCAGATTAGGCGGAACTGCTGCCCGAGGAATGGACTCACGCTGGAGAAGTCCATCAGGGACTGTCTCCCGTGGGAAGGGACCCCACAGAAACAGGGGAAGGACTCAGAGCCATTACTCCCCCCCCCCAGCCCATGGTGAAGACTATGGTAATGCAGGTTGTCCCCCTATACACCACAGAAGACCATTGGAGTGCAGAGACCCCTTCACCCCCATGAAGAAGTGACCCCCAGGACAGTGGATTGGGAAGAGCTGCGGTTAAAGAGATAGACGCACTTTAACAGCGGCAGAAGCAACATCTGGCTGTGACCTTTTCCCCCTTCCCCATCCTCTGCACTGCTGGAGGAAGAAGGGAGAACATGCAAGGAAGGGGGGAGGAGGGAAGGTGTTTGTTTAAGACTGGTCTATTTCTCACTTTTTAATTTTTATCCCGTTAGCAACAAATTTAAGTTCTATCCCCACTTTGACTCTGTTTTTCTCATTAGTAAATAAGTCCCCCAGTTCTTAACTTAGAAATTCTTTAACTGGTTTTTTTTCCTCTCCTCTGCAGAGAAGGTGTGTGTGGGGGGGAGTTTATGACTCCACTATGGTTACAGACAGTTCCAGTACATCCTAGTCACCCTAGTCATTCCCAGGGACTCCCAGTTGCCCCAGTAAGGGCAGGGACAAAAAGGGACGTTATCATCAAAGGGCAAAGAACATCTTTGACTCCAGTGCAGGACATCCTCTTCAGCAGACTTGTGGAGACAGAAATATCTCAACTATGAGTTGCAAGTCACAGATGAGGTTACTCAAGGAGAAATTTGACAGAGGCAGCAGAGACACAGAGGATGATCCTGCTCCAAGTCAACCCTTCAAAATCCCCAGAGCAGAAATTCCTCAAGGATTACAACAGGCTAGGAAAGCAGCACTCGAGAAATGAGCAAGTCAAGGCAATGCAATGTGTACTTCAGGACCCAGTACCTCTCATAGGTCTGTTCATCCTAAGCCTCCTCTGGCAGTCAAGCCTTCAACTGATGACAAAACAGAGCATGATCCAAAGCCATCACATTTGAACCCAGTGGCACAAAGGGTTGGTGTTCACCTTCAGGCAACATACAGAAAAAACAATGGCAAAACTGGAAATCTCTGGAAAAGTGGGAGATTCAGTTACCTGTGACTCCTGGCTTGATGGGCAAAAATCACTTCATTGCTCATGATCTAGGGCTTTTATCTCATTCGCTTCCCACTGGGAGTGGTTAAGCAAATCAAGGCAGAACACAGCTGCAGGTCACTCCTCAATCATACCCAGGCTGGCCCATCACACACACCACACCCAGACCTCAGAGTCTGCAGTTATTCCACCCTCCCCCCACGAGCTCAGCTCCATCCCCTGGACCCTAAATCAAGGCTTCAGATAAACAAGACAAGGCCATCTAGACATTTCCCAGGCCTTCCTTTCCTTGTTCTCACCTTTGCTTTGCTACAGTCACCCCCGCTATGATCCCAGTCCCTCCCAGGATATCCTAGTTTCGTCCAGCATATACCCAGTCATTCCCAGTTACTCCCAGTTGCTTCCAGGTGATCCCAGATTGCCTCCATTGTTCCCAGTAGCCCAAACTGTGATGCCAGTTGCTCTCCAGAGGTGGTCTCAGTCCCCCTCAGCATGGTTCCAGTATTTCCAGTTGCTTCCAACGTGCTCCCAGTTGCCTCCAAGGGTGGGCCCAGGAACTCCCAGTAACCCCCTGTAAGGTTCCATTCACACTCCTGTAACGCCAGTCTCTCCAGTATGATCCCACTGTGTACCTAGGCACCCCCAATATGGTTCCAGTCACATACAGTATGATCCCAGTCCCAGTATGATCCCAGTCACTCCCAATATGATCCCAGTTGCTCCATCCCAGGCCCTGTGCTTTTCAGCATTTTCATCAATGACTTGGTGACAGCATTGGAAGGGACACTGAGCAAGTCTGAAGATGACTGGGAGGAGCTGTTGAGTCCCCTGAGGGCAGGGAGGTCCTGCAGAGAGACCTGGACAGATGTGAGGGATGGGAATCACCAATCATGGGAAGTTCAACAGGGGGAAGAGCCGGATTCTGCCCTGGAATGGGGCAACCCCAGACTGATGGAAACACTAGGAATGAGAGGCTGGGAAGCAGAGCCAGGAAAGGGCCCTGGGGGTTCTGGTGGGTGGCCAGTTGGCCCTGAGTCAGCAGTGCCCTGGCAGTCAGGAGGGCCAACCCTGCCCTGGGAGCATCAGGGAGGGGATTTTTCCACTCTACTCTGCCCTGAGGTGGCCTCACCTGCAATATTGGGGCAGTTTGGGGACACAATGGAAGAGAGATAAGCTATTAGAGTGTCCAAAGGAGGGCAACAAAGATGGGGAAGGGTTTGATCTGAAGCTATGTAAGGACACTGAGGACACTTCAGCTGGAGAAGAGGACACTGAGGGGAGACCTCACTGCAGTTCCAACTTCCTGGAGAGGGGCAAAGGAGGGGTAGGCCCTTAGCGCTGCTCTGGGGCGACCAGGGACAGGACCCAGGGAATGGCCTGGAACCGTGTTAGGGGAGGGTTAGAATGGATCTCTGGAAAAGGTTCTTCCCCCAGAGGGTAGTAGGGCACTGAACAGGCTCCCCATGGCAGTGGGCACAGCACCAAGGCCAACAGATCTCCAGGAGTGTTTGGACAACGCTCTCAGGCACAAGGTGTGACTCTTGGGGATGGTCCTGTGCAGGGCCGAGGGTTGGACTCAGTGATCCTCACAGGTTCCTTCCAACTCAGCATATTCTGAGATTCTTTGCCTGCTTTGCTGCTTCTGTTAACCACAAGTTCCTTCCCTTCCTGTTTCTTTGCTTTGCTGGTTTCCTTGCACAGCAGCTTGGTTACACAGAAATTTTCTGTGGCACATTCTGCTGCAGCCATCACTAGATCTGTGATGTCTCCAAACCCAATGTCAGTCCTATGGAACCAAAGGAATCCTGGGACACTGTGGAACCTCATGGAACCAAGGGGCAACTGTGACACTGCAGGGCCTAATGGAACCAAGAGACTGTTGTGACACTGCAGAACCTCATGAAATCAAGGGGATTGTGGCACTGAGAAGCCTCATGGAACCAAAAGAATCCTGGGACACTCATGGGAACTCATGGAACAAAAGGACCACTGTGACATGTGGAACCTCATGGATAAAAAGGACCATTTTACCACTGCACAACCTCATGGGACGAAGGGGCCATGAAAGAATCACAGAATCAATGAGGTTGGAAAAGACCTCTGAGATCATCGAGTCCAACCTATGCCCCAACACCACCTTGTCAACCAACCCATGCACTGAGTGACACATCCTGTCTTTTCTTTAACACCTCCAGGGATGATGATTCCACCACCTCCCTTGGCAGCCCATTCCAATGCCCAATCCCCCAGTCTTTTGAATGTCCAACACAAACCGCCCCTGGTGCAGCTTAAGACCATGTTCTCTTGTCGTATTGCTGCTTGTCTTGAAGATACTGACCCCCACCTGGCTACAACTTCCTGATGTCTCAGTTTAAAATGAGACACAGAGGTTTTGCTGAGGATGAGTTATGAGGAAGACCCAAAAACTCCCCCCTCTAAGCAATTGTAGATACAAAATTAAGAGGTTCCAATTGAGGGGAAAAAATGTGGAAAAAGGAAAAATAACAGCCCTTTGATTACAGATATATGTGTATTGGCGGAAACAATGAAAGAAAACAAGTAAAACAACCAAACAATACTCCTATACCCACAATTAATCCCCTTTAAAATATACCAATAAAAAAGCAAAGAAAAAAGGAAACATTTCAGTTTGTGCCTATTGGTGCAATTCTAACCACAGGAAACAGGGGGCGCCGTGGGATCATCGGGGTTGCAGAGCTTGTTGTGTCCTGTTACAGTGTCCCAGTTTAAATGAGAGAAGGGTCTTTTGCTGAGGATAGGTTAGGAGAAAAGACCCAAACTTCTCTTTCTAAGCAATGTTAAATCCAAAATTAAGAGGTTCCGATTGAAGGAAAACAAATTCTGGAAAAGGGAAAGAATAACAGCCCTTTATGAAAAGGTATATTTGTATTAACCGAAACACACAAAAAAAAAAAAAAAACCAAGTAAAACAACCAAACAACACTCCTATACCCGCAAATAACCCCTTCAAAAACAAACCGATAAACTGGTAAAAGGAAGAGTAAAACAGTTCAATTTTTTGCACCCTTTTGTGCAATTCCAACCACAGTCAGCAGGGGGCGCTGTTGTGTCACTGGAGATGCAGAACTTGTAATGTCCAGTGCCCGTCACCAGGCAGCACTGTGGAATCCCTGGTCACTGCCACGTGGGATGGAGAAAAACAATACCCTCCCGGTATGTCAGAGGGAAAGAAAAAAACCCAAAAAAGCAACTCAGTTCCCCTTCCCTTCCCACACTGGGAAAGGAGAAAGGGAATGGGGGGGGGGGGGGGGGGAAGGGGGAAGAAAAAAAGACAGCAATAAAACAGAAAGTTCTCCTAATGGAAGAAAACTCACGAACTTCAGCTCGTTAGGATTTACTGTAAGCAGGGCCTGCAGCCAGCAACAGCTGAGCAGAAGGCAACAGCAAACTCCCCTCTGACAGGAAAAGAAGAAAACCCAGGCAGCGTCTGCAGTTCGCAGCAGGCTCCGCTGAGGGCAGAGAGCTGAGCTGACACTCAGCCCCCACCTCCCAACCTCCCTCCAGCCACACAGTAGCCCCCCCCAACTCCTCCCCCTTTGTTGTCTAGGAGACTAATCTCTCAGCCATTAGTGGACCCAGTCGATTCTTTTGTTCGCCTGATAGCTACCTGATGGCCTACACACAGAGCACACACGGCAGGGGGAAGGGAAAGAAAACTTCCTCACTAAAATCGGAACTATGACATACAGTTACCAGGGGGCACTTTTGGATCACTGGAATTGCAGAGCCTGTTGTTCTTTATGCTGGTCGGCAGGCGGCACTGTGGAATCACTGGTCGTTGCCACGTGAGGGTAACACCCTCCAGAGTGTGTTAGAAAAACCGCAAATGGGTTTTCCTCCCCCCACACACACTGGGAAAAAGGAGAGAGAGGAGGGAGAGAAACAATAACAAAAAAAAAGTCCTCCCCAATGGGAAAAAACTCACTCTGTTGTGCTGGCCAAGTCGTGCGGTATAGTTTTCCTTGTCCCTTTGATGTGCACAAGAACTGCTGCTAAGAAAGAAACAAAGGGGAACAGGGAAGGGGAAAAAAAGAAAGACTCCCGAATCAGTTCCTCTCTAAAGAAAATTCCAAGCAGAATCTAATGCTGGCAACCAGGCTGAGAACAAAACCCCACAGAACTTCAACTCTGACCTTGTTCCAGCTTTAGCAGCCAGCCAGAACTCCTCTCATGAGGAGCTTTGCCCCAGGCCGTGCAGGGTCTCAGTGCAGCCTCCCATTTGGGCCCTCAGAAAATATGGTCAGGGTAGAAGGATAAGGTGGCACAGTGGGTCTCAGTTCTCTCCAGGCTGGCAGAGTTCCAGTATCCCATGGCAGGCAGGCAGCACGTGGTGGCAGAGAAAAGGTGAGGGGAGGTGGGGAGAGATCCTTGGCCACAGTCACCAGTTCTTTCTCCCTTTCCTCTTTCCTGATTTTCCAAAATTTGTCCTCAACTTTTACAGTGTTCAAAGGAGGTTGTACGTGGTTTCTTGGCACGTAGCCCTATTCAGATGTTTGAGGAGATATGATAACCATAAACAACAGCAGGATCCTTTGGCAGGAAAAGTCCAGCAGGAAGCTCTGGTGAGAACTTCTGGCAGAAAGCTGACAGATAATTCTTGGTAGAAAGTTTTTGACAGGCAGAAACAATGGGTAAACATAATTTTTGGTATTTCTATATTATCTGTGTTACACTGCCTTCCCGCGCCATGGAGCCATTCAAAACGGCTTCTCACACCAGGTTCTGCTGGGGGGATTTGTCCTCTGTGCTCTCTGTCCTCAGCTCAGCATCTGGGGCAGGAAGGAAGAGAGGAAGGATAAAAAGAAGGAAGAAATGGAGAAAGGACTGAGGAGAGGAAGGAAGAAGGAAAGGAAAAAGAAGAGGAAAGAGGCAGGAAAAAAAAGGAGGCAGGAGAAGTAAAAAGGGGAGGAAGGAAGAAAGAAAAGGAATCAGGTGAGGAAGGAAAATGCAGAAGGAAGGAGAGGGAAGAACAGGAGAAGAAAGGAAAAGGAGCAAAGAGATGAAGGAAGATATTAGAGGGAGTAAGAAAGAGAGGAAGGGGATTTGCCTCCAGCCTAGAAAGAAGGCCAAGGACATACCCCCAAATCTGGCCCCCGCAGGACGTCAGAAGCAGCAGTGTTGTCCTGCAACTGGGAGCAATGCTCAGCTGCCAGATGCACCACAAGACAGGGTCAAAGGGGCACTGACTTATCCCTCACCTGCCTGAGGGATCCTCCGCATTTTGCCCTTCCTCGCAGCCTCCTCCTCCATCCTGCACGGTTTTGGGAAAGAGAAATCCTCGTTTGCAGGGAAAAACAAGGTGTGAACACAGTGGATTAGAGGGGGTTTCTCCTACCAAAGTCCATCTCTAGAAGTCACTGAGCATCTCGTGTCCATAAAAACCTCTAAACCAACAAGATTCATTCCTCCAAAAAGCCAGATCCATGAAGATTCTGCTTCAAAAAATCCTCCCAGGAGTTTCCCTTCTCTGGTGTCTTCACTTTGGGGTTCTGGCGTTCCCCACTGTCCAGGAATCTGCTTGTCCTGCTGTATTAGGGATTGTTGATGTTTTTTGGTCTGTGTTTGGCCCAACCACCTGCAAAAGTTTTGTTCTTTGCCTGCCAAGTTCACTGATAAACTGGAGTTTTGTCCTTGGAGAGACAGTTTCTTGTATAAACTGTTTTAATTGGTATTCTGTGATTGGCTAGTCGTCTGTAGAGGACATTTGAAGGAGAAACTGAAGAGGAGAGGATGAAGTAAAGCCCCCAGACCCAAATAGATAAGACCCCTTGAGTGAAACAGTGCAAGTGCGATAGGGGAATCCCCAAGTTCTCACTCATGCGCTGAAGGGATACACTTACCTAACAGGGGGAAGGACGGAAGGCCTCTGGCTGGGCCGTGCTGCCACACCGGCCCAGGTAGACATCACTGGATAATTGGATAAAAATGCAGGTGGCTCATGCTCAGGGCTCTCAAGCTTCACATGAAGGACAACGTTGCCTTTTGCAGGGATGCCCACTATCTTTGTGAGCCTGCTGACTCTCCGAGGATGAAGCCTCTGCTATGGGGAATTCTGATTATCCTGCGGTCAGTAAGACAACCTCGTAAAACACACCTGCATGAGTGGGGGTTTCACTGAGGGCTTAGTTTACTCCTCTCCTTTCCTGTCTCTCGGGTTCCCATTTACTTGACCACTTTCTGTAATCTGTAATAAATACTGGGTTTATTGTTGAGCTTTCAGCAGTGTCTTCTTTTCAATCTCAGCATCCTTTCGAACTCACTCCTTTACATTTTTTGGCGACGAGGATGGGATTGCCGAACATGAAAACACACTGTTGTTGTGAACAGGGTGGACTCTGTAGGTGCATGTATTGCTTGTAGGGTTGTGCCCTTTGATGTGGTGAACAGCTGGATCCACAGGTGGAGGGAATAGTCTGTTGGAGTGTGTTGCTGGTCTATTAGTTTTGGATTTCTGAAGATGTTGTGCCTTCCCTCCTTCTGGGGCTGTTCAGGGGAACAGAGCCTTTCTGTGATCTACGGAGGGGTTTGTGCCTCTCTCCAGGCTGTTCCTTGGGACAGGGGCTGTTGCAGGACTCGTGGTAGGAGGGACTCCCTCTCCGAGGTTGTGCCGCATCTCTTTTAGGGTTTGGCAGTACCCGGGGGGAGGGGGGCTCTCTCCATGGACCTGCGTTGCTTCTTTTTAGTGTTGCGGGACTTGTGGGAGGAGGGACTCCCTCTCCGAGACTGCACCACGTTTCTTATGGTTAATCAGAACAACGGGGAGATGTGGGATGTGGGTATACCAGGTGTGGCAAAGGCTTCTGGGATTTGTAGTCCTAAGACTCTGTTGCACATGCTCAGATGGGTGCTTGTATGGGATTGGCTGATATGGTCACATGTCGCGAAATGCCAGCATTTGAAACTGCTATATATGAGCTGTGCCGCCTGGAATAAACTCTATCTTGTTACGCACCACGTTGGTGCTCTTCTGGTCCTTTGGGACTCGTCAGTTATTATATTAATAACTGCTACATTTGGTGCCCGAACAGGGACGGGAGGGAAACGCAATGGATTACAATAAAGAGCAAGCTTTTAGATGACACGCGGGTCTGGGGGAGGGGGAGCCGGACCAGGCGCGAGACTCGCGCGGCAGAGCTGCCGCGGGGGGCTTGGCGCGGGACTCACGCGGCGGGGCAGCCGAGGGGGGGCAAGCGCAGTGTTCGAGCCGAGGGGCTAGCACCGGGGACCGTACGGAGAGCTTGCGCCGAGAAAGCCGGGGGGAGTGCGTGCAGACGGGCATTTACCCTTTGCCCGTAGCAAGCTCTCGGCCATGTGGCGAGCACATGGCTGCAAGGGGGGCGCCATCTTGTTCCCCCGGGAACGGGAAATGAGTCCCCCTTTTCCGCCCGCGCAGCCACGCTACAACGACCACGCGGCGGGGAGGTACCCTTCTCTTCCGGTGGCGCGGCCATCTTCCACTGGCCACGCGGCAGGAGAATACCCTTCTCTTCCGGTGGCGCGGCAAGTTTGTAATGCGCCTATGGTAGAATCCGATAGTGACAGCACAGAGTACAGTGATACGGGGGAGGACCTGGGAGAAGGGTTAGTCGCGATGGCTCTGAATGAGAAAAGACTTGTGGCTGCAGAGTCATGTGGGAGAAATTGGAATAAATTCCGGGAGGACGCAGTCAAATTGGGCGATTGGGAAATATTACGTGCATGCCTGGTAGTATACCGACCGCGGCACAACCCTCAGTTCCAAACCTTACCGTATGAGGTGACTAAAGATCTGAGGCGAATAATTAAAGAAAACGGTGTTTCCTCGTCCCATATGTTTTCCTATTTGGAGACGATGGGCAGCACATATGTATTTACTCCCCATGACTGGAAAACACTACTTAAAATGGCCTTAAGCATTACCCAATACGGTGTGTGGCTTTCAGACTTTAGGGAAAGCTGCACCGCTCATGCAAATGAACCGGGTGCTTTACAGGCAGGCATGACTGTTGATCACCTAGTGGGGGAAGGAGCTCACTCAGCCCCTGGGGCACAAATTGGCTATCCACGAGAGATATATGAGGTCATATCGAAAATGACTTTAAGATCATTGCGAAAGCTTCCTAGCACAGACAAAGACAGTAATTTGTCGTTTGCTAAAGTTTTACAGGAAGCCACTGAGCCATTCACAAAATTTCTTGATCGGCTACAAACTGCCCTAAATAAACAAGTGGATGATGACACTGCCAGGGATTTGCTCTTTAAACAACTTGCATATGAAAATGCAAATAATGATTGCAGGCGAGCTTTGCAGTCCCTACTGAAAGGAGAAAGCTGCACAATTGCTGAAACGGTCCGGGCTTGCCAGAATGTAGGTTCTGTCGACCACCACGCTAACTCCATTGCAACAGTGTTAACTGCCCAGCTAAAAGTAAACAACGGGGAAAAGGAAAAGGGCTGCTGTTACTGCTGAGGGTCAACTAACCATCTCATTAAAAACTGCCCTAAAAAGCCCCCTTGCACAACGTACCACAAATGCAATAAGGGAAAGCAATGGGCTTGTAACTGTAGGTTGCGAGCTGACCACGGGAACAGCCCTGCGTTCTCGGGAAACTGCAGACGGGGTGCGAGGTCGCGCGCCCCCTGCAATCAAATAAATTTGGCCCCAAACAATATGCCCACGATTTGCTCGCAGCCACCACAGGAAGCGCTGGCCTGGACTTGGCCTCCAGAAAGCCAGTAATTATAACATCCACAGAGGTGACTTTAATACCCACTGGGGTATGGGGACCCCTAGGTCCGAGGGTGCACGGCCTCCTAATCGGCCATTCCTCAACCACGAGGATGGGTTTGTTTGTTTTACCCGGAGTGATTGACTGGATTCTCAGTGTGAAATCCAAATAATGGCATGGACACCAATACCACCCTGCTACATACCCAAAGGGCAGAGACTGGCTCAGCTAATGCCCTTTCACACCTTATCACCATCTGGGGTGGGGAAGAGAGGCTCCGGGGCTTTTGGAAGCACAGGTCAGCCACAAATACTTTGGTCAGAGACCGTCTCTGCCTCTCAACCTATGCTAGTTTGCCAAATAGATGGGCGCGAATTTAAGGGCTTGGTAGATTCAGGGGCGGATGTTACTATCATAAAGGATACAGAGTGGCCATCTGACTGGGCTACGGTGTTCCCTGCAGCGTCTATTCAGGGGGTGGGAGGCATGCAAAAACCCAGACAAAGTACTCATCTGCGCACAATGCTAGGGCCAGAGGGACAGAGAGCTAGAATTGCACCCTTCATAGCTCCCATTCCTTGGACCCTGTGGGGAAGGGATGTCTTGGGTCAATTTGGCACTGTAATACATATCGCAGCAGAAGACAACCAGACAAAGAAAACTCAGATTTTTCACTAAGGGCCATTGATCAGCCATTCCACGAACTTATCAAACTAACATGGAAAACAGAGGACCCTATTTGGGTCGATCAGTGAGCCTTGAAAAAGGAACGGCTTGTTCAGCTACAAAACCTAGTCCAAGAACAGCTGGATGCTGGCCACATAGCACCAACTTCTAGCCCATGGAATACCCCGGTGTTCTGTGTCCCTAAGAAAAGTGGCAAGTGGCGACTGCTACAGGATCTTAGAGCAGTCAATGCAGTCATTGAGCCAATGGGGGCGCTAAAACCAGGACTTCCCTCACCTGCCATGCTTCCTGCAGGATGGCCACTAATGGTAATTGACTTAAAAGACTGTTTTTTCACCATTTTCCCGCATCCAAGTGATGCCCCCTGCTTTGCCTTTTCAGTTCCAGCCCTCAATCATGCAGAGCCCATGAAAAGGTTTCACTGGGTGTTCTCCCACAGGGCATGCGGAATAGTCCAACTATTTGCCAGACAGTGGTTGCCAAAGCCATATGCCCTGTCAGAGAACTCTACCCTTCTGCTGTCATTTATCATTATATGGATGATATGTTAGTAGCTACTGCCCTAAAAACTGATCTACCACCTATTATTGTTATAAGTTACTTCTTTTCTTGAATTTTGAAGACGGCAAAAATACCTGCAGGACAAAGAAATATAGCAAGAGGTTTTTTTTGCAGTGCTGGTTACCCATTTCCAGCACTGGGTGCACCTCTGGATCACACAAAGAGCACACACATTGTTTGAAAACCGCGCTTTTTGTACCCTTTCGATATCAGTTGTTGAATATTCATTCATTGTCCGTTTGTTGCCTTAAAAGGTAATTTCCCTGCTTTGGAGGTGGGTGTTACCTTTTGGCTGGTTGTAACTTATCTCCCCTGGGCTCGTACAGGGGGGTCTTGCATCATGCCCACATTGCAAGGCATGGAGGGCCTCTCTGTATCCACATGGCACAGAGAAATACATTTTTATTTATAATTTGTTCCCTGTTCCCAGCCACAAAAGATTCCCTGGTGTTAGGTCCAGACAGGACCCTTCACCTTACAGACTCCATGGTATGCCTATAAGTTAGTAAATATGCAGAAATAGTTCTTTTGTTAGTACTCTATGTTTATTTTAATTTGCTTGGAATAAAACCGGTGCCTTTACTTATCACAATTATGACTGCTCTAACCAATGCTATCCGAGAAGCAGGGTTACAGGTTGCTCCAGAAAAGATCCAGAAGACTCAGCCCTGGGCCTACCTCGGATGGGGAATCACACAGCAGGAAAACGTGCCACAACCACTGACTCTTAAGGTAAAAGACACTTTGACACTACATGACTTGCAGCGAATATTAGGAGCTATTAACTGGCTCAGACCGATTCTAGGGATAATCACAGAGGAGCTACACCCTCTCTTTGAACTGCTCAAAGGAGACCCAACTTTAACCTCCACATGGTCTTTTTTAACCTCCACACGGTCTTTGACAGCTGAAGCTAAGAGAGCCCTGAAGGTATGCTCTCAAGTGATTGAGGACAGGCAAGGCAGGCGGCGACACCCTGATCTACACATCCACCTTGCTCTTATCTCCAGCAAATTCCAGCCTTTTGCTGTACTGTTTCAATGGGATCAGATGGAATCTGACCCTCTCAGGGTGATAGAATGGTTATTTCTACCTCACACACCACCCAAAACTGTTTGGACCTTTAATGAAATGTTCTCTAAGCTTATCATTAAAGGCAGAGCACGTCTACAGGAACTGGAAGGACAGGACCCCGAGATCATCTACATTCCAGCAACGAAGGACAACCTGGACTGGCTACTTGCAGAAGATACTGGATTCCAGACTGCATTAGCAGACTACACCGGTGACATTTCTATTCATTTCCCCAAACACAGACTCTGGGCAGAAGTGGGTAATCTACCTCTAATGACTGCACGCTGCTACCGGCCACACCCTGTGGAAGGCATGACTGTCTTCACTGATGCATCTCGACGGTCACAAAAGGCTGTGGTAACGTGGGTAAACTCTATCACTGGACAGTGGGACAAAAAAGTAAGAACCATAAACCAAGGTTCTGTGCAAGTCCTAGAACTTGCTGCAATCCGTATAGCCTTTGAACTGTTTTCTGATCAACCACTTAATGTTATTACTGATTCATGTTATGCTGCAGGTTTGGTTTCGCGTCTCGAAGCTGCTTTCCTCCGAGATATTACTAACCCTTGTCTGTTTGCAGAAATACGCACTATATGGTTCCTTCTGAACCACAGAAAGTTTGATTTTTACATAATGCATGTCCGCTCCCACACAGATTTGCCAGGACCCATAGCGGAAGGTAACCAAAAGGCAGATGCTGCCGCTATGACCATCACAGTGCCCAAAGCTCTCGAGCAAGCTAAAATTTCCCACCTGTTTTTTCATCAAAATGCACGTTCCCTAAAAAGACAATTCCAAATTACAATAAATCAAGCTCGAGATATAATCATGTCATGCCCTGACTGTCAACAAATTGCCCCCATGCCATCTAAAGAAGGGGTTAATCCCCGAGGTATAATAATGTATAATGGCCAGTCTCTTCGCGAACGAAGAACCGGGGAAGGTCTTTCCACCTTCCAGCCTGCGCATTGGATTTTTTTAGGTGAGACACAGTGTGCGCGGAACTGAGCCCACCCTTTAATCCTGAGGTTCATCTGCCGGGGCCAAGCACGCTTGGACGGTGGCAGCGAGGTCCTCAGGACGTAGATGGATTG
>NW_020956282.1:116785-123349 GCF_003031625.1 Empidonax traillii | reverse complement strand
TCTTCGCGAACGAAGAACCGGGGAAGGTCTTTCCACCTTCCAGCCTGCGCATTGGATTTTTTTAGGTGAGACACAGTGTGCGCGGAACTGAGCCCACCCTTTAATCCTGAGGTTCATCTGCCGGGGCCAAGCACGCTTGGACGGTGGCAGCGAGGTCCTCAGGACGTAGATGGATTGCCTTATGGGCTAGCGAGCTCCATCTGCCCGGGGAGGGGCCCCGACCGGGAATCGAACCCGGGTCTCTGCAGTGACAGTGCAGTGTATTTTCCCCTGGACCACCGGGGGCTCCCGAGGTATAACAGCCAATGAGATTTGGCAAACAGATGTGACACACATAGCTGAATTTGGTAAACTGAAATATGTCCATGTTACAATAGATACCCATTCTAAGTACATTAATGCCACTGCACACACAGGAGAGAAAGCGAGAGATGTTATCAAACACTGGTTTAGTTGCTTTGCAGCTTTAGGTATCCCAAAAAACATAAAAACAGACAATGGTCCTGCATTATGTTCTTCAAAGGTTAAAACATTTCTAACAGACTGGGGTGTCCTTCATTCCACAGGCATACCACACTCACCCACGGGACAAGCAATCGTGGAAAGGGCATACCGCACAGTGAAGGAAATGCTGATAAAACAAAAAAAGGGGGACTCCATCCTCAGCCCACAGGAACGCCTGTGGAAAGCAACATATGTCATAAATTTCTTAAATTGTGATGACACAGACTGTACTAGGTACGAATGCCAACACACAACCCAGGTATATTCCCCTCAGAAACCACTGGTCATGATAAAAGACGTAGTAACAGGACAGTGGTCGGGACCAGTGGACCTCGTGACATGGGGGAGAGGGTACGCTTGTGTCTCTGCAGGTACTAAACTGAGGTGGATTCCTTCCAGGTGTGTAAGGCCATATCTTAAGTCTCTTTCGCAGCAGGAGCAAACAGCAGAAATGACAAGTGAAGAAACTGAAGATAGAGAAACACATAATTAGTCACAATATAAAGCCTAGGCTATGTGGCTGAAAAATAAAAACAAAGGTTACACGTATGAATGTATGAAGAAAGAATGGAGGCGGCCGCCTAAGAATGAGTGAAAGTGATTGTGTGAATGAATGAATGCATGTGAAAAATTGCACCTTATACACAATAGCTAAAGCAAACGCACACAACCAAAACTACCTCTGCCACATCACCTCAATAAAAACCAACTCAGAATATGATGTTCCTTCTTTGAACTTTTCCTTGTGTTTTGATAGAATTAGTTTCCCCAGTTATGTGTAAACCCTCAGATAATAAAGTTCTTTTTTGTTCTACCCAATTACATAAAACCCTTAGGTAAATAAGGTTTTTTGATTAATAAAGTTTTGTTATTACATAGAATTTTTAGGGTTATAAGGTTTAACTAAGGAATAAGCTTATTATGTTAAATAGTTAAGTTTTACACTGTTTTTTAAACTTGCACTGTTCTGTATTTTGTTATTAATAAAAACGGGGGAGGTGTGGGGTCTGGCTATACCAGGTGCCGCAGGGACTTCTGGGAGTTGTAGTCCTAAGACTCTGTTACACATGCTCAAATGGATGCTTGTATGGGATTGGCTGACATGGTCACATGTTGTGACGTGCCAGCATTTGAAATGGCTATATAGTTGGGGACCCTGGGAATAAAGTTCCTCTTGTTACACACCACGTTGGTGGTCTTACTGGTCCTTTAGGACTTGCCAGTTATTATATAACTGCTACAACCCACGACGCATGCGGAGAGATGCAACTGGATGGCTTGGCACAGGCTTAGGAGTACTAAACACAATAGACCAGGAAGTACTAGTAAATAAACTAAGTGCTGTCAGTCACATCCAACCTGGGAGAACTTAAAGTTCCTTTAAGCTCATCCATGCTTACTCTAGCTGAAACACAGTCACTAACAATTCAATTATTGACCCTAGTAGCCAACTATACCTCTCAGGATTTCCTTAAAATCACTAACTATATCGGTAAAACTAACAAGAAAATTGCACTTGCCTTCCAGTGCATACAAGCACAACAATGGGTCCAAACAGTGGCTGCAGGAATACTAAGAGAAGGAACATCAGGGATACTACCTCAAGAAATAAAAGAAATAACAGCCAGAAACAATTCCACTACCCAATTTGAAAAGAATTATCAGGCATGGTGGCAACTACTAAATTTTACCTATAATCCGCAAACTGAACAAATTGAGGTCTACGTGCTTACTAACAGTGCTGCCGAAGAGAGAATTATTTTTCCTGTCCTAACCTTAAGAACCATACACCAGAATGTCATAGTTCAGCCCATAAGCCATAATGTATGGGCACATTATGACTACTCCAAGAACAAATGGCAATCAATCAGTACGGAAGTTTGTATCCCTAAGGAACAACTAGGATACATCTGTGAGAATGCAATCATAGAAAATGAAGATTTGTGCTTAGACGCCGAGAGAAGGGTGTGTGTACATTTGAAGTGCTTCCCCATAATATAAACCAATCACAAGTGTACTATGTAGGAAATGGATGTGCATGTATTAGAACATTTTGTGGTTTTTTATTGATCATTGTTATGTAAAAACAAATTATACTAATTTTTGTGAGTGCAATTTTACTAAAATAGTAAGCTGTGACTTTAATTACACTGGTCCTATTACTACAAAGCAACTAATCAAGGCTAAATATAGTTTATATCATGATGTACCAAAATTACAGATAGGAATGGAAATTGATCTTCTTAAAGCAATGCTTAAGCACCCTGACATAGAGAAGTTAGTCCAAGAAGTAAATAGAAAAACTCAACGAATTATTTGGCAAGTTGAACACGACTCTACCCGTATAACAAATGTCCTGACTAAAATAGAACAGACAAGAGAACACCATTGGTGGGATATCTTCACAAGACAGTCCCCTTCAGCCACAAAAGTGTTCGACTACCTAGTACACCCAGTGTCAATTATGGTAATAGTTATGCTTTTGCTATCCTTTTTGAATATATGGCTGTGGTATAAATTACACTCCATAATCAAAAGGACCCAGATAATGTGGGCAATAATTCACACCAATCCTTCACTAGAACTTGACGAAAGGGTTCGTAAGTTCTAAGAAAAGGGGGGGATGAAGCAAAACAAGGCTTTAGAAGAGTTAATCGAAGCATCTTACTGCAAAGACCCACTTTTCTTCCCTTCCCCCCCCCCCCATTTTCTACCTTACTCAAAGGAAATTTTGTTCTGTACAAATTCAGCAGACCTAAACCCACAAGGAACATTGTACAAAGAGCTCAGAGGTAATAAATTATAGCCAAATGAGCTAAGGTAGACATTTGAATAGGTAAAATAGGCCTGAAGTCAAGGCTTTCTTCAAGTTTCAGTGGATAGAACACGAAACAATGGAAAGTTCAGGAGTTCACCAGAGTTCACACGACGAAGAGGAGTAAATTTGAGACCCTCCGATGAAGTAAGACAGGATGTACCGCCAAATCATTCCCCAAAATGAAGACCACACCTCAAAACCCCTTACTCTACCTGCTATGAATATTGTAATCTAATATGAATATGTATGTGAATATGTTGTAATCATAATCAAAGACTGTATAAATTACCCATTCTTGCCTGACCACTATGGAGTTTTTTTGTCCAACCCGAGTCGGAGAGCTTCCCGACATCGAACAATAAATACCTACTGTTTAAAGGCATAAAACTGTCTCTCAGCAGTTTTTATCCGCCTTTTGGGGCATCAAAACTTATTTGGTTGGTGTCGGAAACCCCGCGCTGAAATGGTCCGTCTGATTCCCCAAATGGGCTAATAATGGAGATTCCTCCCAGACAAAAGGTGCCAACACAGGAAGCTCTATGAGTGCATGGAGTGCCAAAAGTGACTCACCAACTGTCCAGCAGAGATGGAGGGTAAGGGCTTTCTTCTTGGGTCTAACTTCATTTGTTTGGTATCAGAAACCCATGATCTGAAATGGTCAGTCTGAGGCCCCAAATGGACTAAGAATGAAGATTCCTCCCAGACAAAAGGTGCCAGCACAGGAAGCTCCATGTGTGCATGGAGTGCCAAGGGTGGCTCACCAATTGCACAGGAGAGATGGAGGGTAAGGCCTTTTTTTCCTGGGTGGAACTTCATTTGTTTGGGTTCAGAACCCGGCACTGAAATGGTCCATCTGAGTCCTACAATGGACTAAGAATGAACAAAAGGTGCCAGCAAAGGAAGTTCTGTGTGAGCGAACTCTCTGGACTTTGCAAGCCTGGAAGCGCTTCAGAGTACAAGCAGTTGAGTACAAGGCACCGCTGGAGAAGTGTGCCAAGAGAGAAAGCCTTTCAGGACCTATCCTTTCTAATTGCAAATTTCTAAACATTGACAGTCCCTTTCTGCTTCGAAGCCCTTTCACTGCACACATCCGAAGACGTGCGACATGGTCTTTTCAGCTAGATGTACTCTGAAGAGCTTTCGGGTTGGCAGAGTCCAGAGAGCTCTCCTTGCCGCTGCCACACAGGAAAGCAAGACAGGGCAAAAGATGTTGCCCTGCTCCTTGCGACCATTCTGTTACGCACTGAACACAAGAGCTAGGCGCTTTCCTTCTCACATGGACACAGTCCTTTCTTCTCTTTGGCTCCCACAGATCTGACTTGATACCCTTATAGGGTCCAGCAGATGAGTCCATGACAAATGTCCTAAAAGGAAGACCCACAGCTAAGTTTCCTCTCTCTCTTGAAACCACAAAGCACCACAGTAAGCATTTCACTTCTTCCCTCCACGTACCAGCAAAACTCTCAATCACACAGCTGAGATCCACACTGTGCACTGCAGCTCAAAAAGAGAAGGATGCCAAGAGAGAAGGCTTTCGGTGTCATTCCCCTTCCCACTGCAAACTTCAAGGCACTGCCATTCGACTGGGAGTGAGTTTCCCCTTGCATCCTTTCAACTGTACAGCCCTCCACAGAGTGCTTCTCGGCTGCATGGAGGAGGGCGAATGCAGCAAGGTCGCTTTGCCCGGTTCGTCTCACTCTGCGGGGGCTGAAGCAGACACTCTGGACTTGCCTGGAAGCGCTTGCCTGGAAGCTCTTCAGAGTACATCTAGCTGAGATGAACGTGCAGCACATTGTCATACGTGAGAAGTGGAAAGGCTTCGAAACAGAAAGAGACTGCCAATGCTTAGAAGTTTACAATTCAAAGAGGTAGATCCCCAAAAACTTCCTCTCTTGGCACACTTTCTCCTAGTGCCTTGTTCTCAGCTGCTTGTACCCTGAAGCGCTTTCAGGCGGGCACAGTCCAAAACATCCGCATCAGCCCCCACAGAGTCAAAGAAGCCAAGCAAAGAGACGTTACTGCATCAATCTGAGAAAAAACAAATTCATTTCCACCAGGAAAGAAATCCCTTTTCCTCCAACTCTCCTTTGCAATTTGTGAACCACTCTTGGCACTCCATGTGTAATAGAAGGGTTAACTTTGTTCATAAAATCCTATGTGTATGGGGGAGTAGGGGACTTTTGTTGTAATTAAACAAGACAAGTTTCAATAGAAAGATCACAGACATCCTGTTAATCAAGCAAGTGTCAGTAGAGGTAATTGCAGACATCCTGCTAAGCAAGCGTCAGTATCGGTGGAATTCACAACTGATAAGAACTATGGCTTTCATCCCTGATGAATTCCAGGCGGCAGATAACAACCACCTAGCAACAAGCCATGCACTCGCAACCACAACGCAGACTTACATCTGAAACCCGGGACTTGAAAATGTATAAAAAAGAGACATTTGCTGCATTTTGTTGTGTGCCTTGGGCAGAGCACTGACTCCCCAGACCATCCAGTGCTGTTTTGCTCTATTATTGCTTGTTTAATAATCAATGTTTAATTGAAATTGAGTTGTCTAAATTCTTGTACAAATTTATTATAACAATTTTGGATCCAAGTTGCTTTGGTGTGGATCCCTGCAGACAGGGAGGTGCCCTATCTCTGTATAGCCCTGCTCTGGAGGCTGTTCTCACCAAGCCCTGGATCAACGAACCCGGTAAAATTTCGGTAATAGAGCAAAAGAATCTGCAGACCCCTTAAATTTTGTGCACAAAGACCAAACGAAGACCCCAGGGAGGGGTAAGTATAGAGTTTTCTTTTTTGTGGGACCGTTTGGTTGGGGGAGGTAATCCTAAGGTGTGTGAGAGGTCTCGGTACGAGGCCAAGCGAGTGCGGACTCTCCTGTAGTGCAGTTCTCATAGCCTGCAAGGGAGCGAGTCACGATCGAGAGGAAGCGAGTGTGTGTACGTTTCAAGGCACCTTAGAAGATGGGACAGAGGAAAAGCAAACCTTCTGATCCTATGGGGAAGGGAAAATAGAATAAGTTACCTGATATTCCCCCACAGAGCCCATTAGGATTAAGGATAAAACATTGGGGTGATTCCCCTAGGAGGAGAAGTAAATCTAAGAAAAAGATGATACATTATTATATCGAAGTTTGGGGAGGGAAGTCACTCTCTAATCCCCATGTTATATGGTCCGTATTCGGGTCTTCCGAGGACTGGGTGTGTCAGCAGTTGAACACATGGATAAATAAT
>NW_020956282.1:91687-116055 GCF_003031625.1 Empidonax traillii | reverse complement strand
CATGTGCAGATCTCACTGCCTTGTCAGATCAGAGGTGTGAGAATTCCAAAAGCACTAAAACTCGTAAGAGGGAATGGACAACCTCGAGAGAAATCAGTTTTATTATTAGAAAACCTCTTGGGAATAACAAAACAGTTAAACCAAATTTTAAAACCTAATATCTATACCTGGGAAAAAATACAATCCAACGCCCCTCCCAATGGGAACTGTAACTCAGCCCTAAATTGGCAACACGTAACTAATTATTATAATTCATTAATCTAGGGACTTAAAGTGACTAGCCCCCATGAACAAAATATCCTAAAAGCATTAGAAAATGGGAAAAAAAAAAAAAAGATGAAACACCTAAAACATGGTTAAAAGGACTGAAGAAAAATTTACAACAATATTTAGGCAATAATCCTAACACCCCAACGAATCAAATATTACTAGAAATCCACTTTATAAATCATGCCTAAAATAATATTAAAAAAAAAAAAGACCTAAAGAAATTAAGTGAATGGCAAAACAGAGGGCTCAAAGACTTACTGAAAGAAGTCTAAAAAGTATACATGAACAGGACTCAGCAAATGGGCCCAAAAGTCCAAATGATAAAATATTTTTATTGTAAGAAAAAAAAAAGGTCATCTAAGAAGAAATTGTCCAAAAAGACAGAGAGACCTAAAACCATTTAAATAAGTTGAAAAATATAAAGAGTGTCAAGGACTTTATTATTTAATTCCTGGGACTAAAACATCATAACAAACTCTTGATAAAACTAAATTAAGACCCCAGAACGAAAAATATAACAAATCCTAGTAAATATTAAAACTAATCAAACATATATAATCAAAATTCCCCAAAGTTATAAAGCTAGGAAAAAAAAAACACAGTTAAAGTAAATGAAACAAAAAAGAAAAAAATTTACCAAGCTTCTCATAAAACAAGTTTTAATCTAACAACAAAAATCGTGCCAAAATTGAGACCACAGTGTCGAAAACTGAGAAAAGAAAAGGGAGGAGGGCGAGAGAACTGAAGAAACGGTGTCTACTGTGATGAAAGGAAAAGTCTGCAGCTTTAGTTTGGATGGTTTGGGAAGAGGGAAAGATAAGAACAGTGATAGAATCGATAGAGAGAGAAGGAAAGAATTGCATGTAGTAGACTGAGAAGAGAAAGTCAGAGAGAATGGGAGAATAGTGCTTCCCCTCTCCAGACGAGCTAGGGAAAGAGGATGGGACTTCGAATTGATTGATTAGTTAATACTTTTATTAAAAATCTGAGTTGAAATTAGAAACTCTGATATAGTAAGTCTGTGGTTGTATTTGCCAGTGTGACATAAGAAAGTGTTGTATAATTTTGCTGTCAAAAACTTCATTTTTAAAGGAAATGCAACAGGACCATTGTTAATATCATAGGCTATTATGATCATACTTCGTATAAATGTATTAAATAATAAGATAACATTGCTGTCATTACATGTGTCTGTGCCTTTAAATATTCTCACAAACCTAAAATAAAGCCAATTATTTGTTATCTTAAGATATGTACACAGAAATAATTTTAATATATATTCTATACTGAAAACCATACTTTTAACAAAGACTTCAGTGTTAGTATCACCTTTGCTTCTTCTCCCTTCCACCTAAGGTGGAGACTTTGTGTACATCATGTGTGTGAACTGAGTGCCTATTAATTACATCAAACCTGATCTACCCTAATTTCACTAGGAAAATGTTTCTTCTCACTAACCCTGTGAAGTAACTTCCTGGCTGTTTACTACCAATCTGTTTATATTACCCTGTAAAAGATGTAAACATATCTTAAAGAACTGACTGAAATAACCTTGATAAAAAAAATATATTAGCTTTTATATGATGAATGCATTTATTTTTATTTTTATTTTTTTTCCATAAACTTATTTGGCGTATTTCTTTTGAAAATTCCTAGCCTGGAGGGAACTCTGGGGGAAAACTACCTGGCAGGGCAGATACAACTGCCCTGAGTCAAGTTTCATTTCTATGGATTGCGGGGAAAAGAAAGAAAGAAATATTTTCTTTTTCCTTCCTAAGCACAGCCTTAAAGTAAAAAATAATTTTAGTGTTTATTTTATACTGAAACCCATGTTGTTAAAATTAAAAGAAACAATGTGACAGCCCAAGTAAACAGAATTGTATTTATGAGCTAAAGTCTGCTGCTGGTTCTCGGCAGATCACTGTGGTGACTGAGACTAATTATATTAGTTCCTGTGTAATATCATATTCACAACCTGGGGATATTCCTGCTCTCTGTGTCCTGATCGAACTCAGTGTGAAAGTGGAGGGGGTTGTGGTAGAATTGAAAAAAAGCAAAGGGGGACCTTGACCCAAACAGCACCCTTAAATTTCAAAATGCATAAGATAAACCCTGGGGATTGGGAAGAAAGCATCTTTAACCCCTTGTTGAGAGAATCCATTCCAGGAACTGCACACAACGGAGACTGTGGTCCGTACTGCAAAGCAAAGACGGGCACATGCCTCCCGAATGAAAGAACCTCTCCCAATTGACCATTGGACTACAGAAAGAACTACGGACAGTCTGAAATTATTCTTGAGAAGGAAAAGACTGGTGAATAAATAACGATTCATTCCAAATTTCTAGGGAAGCATCCCCCCTGCTATACAAGTGATTCCAAATACCTCCTCCATATACTTTACAAATAACCCATTATGTACCTTGGCATCCAAACAGAATTCCTCTTGAATCAGGGGCAATCTTTAAAATAATAGGAACCCATATTCATCTGCCCCACTGTTATAAAGTAAAAACTGATATTCGTGTACTTCATAGAATACCCAGAGACATATCCTGTTTAAAACATCCCCATTTAACTCATGAAGGATGAACAGTTTGTCAATGTACTAAATGTAATGAAAAGTAATATTATTCATCTTACTACATACAACCCCATTGCCCAAACTGTAAAAGAAAAATACAATACCCCAAGAATTTATACCTGAGCTAAAAGGTATAGAAAAGCAACCAAACATTTACACAACACTTTGTGAGTGGGAACTATTAGTCCCAAGGACATAGGAAATGTTTAAAAAGAACTGGAAAAAAACCAAAACAAAACAATAAAACACTGTACTATAAAGTTTGTGTGGAAAAAGGCAAAACAAACCCTTAAATCAATACACCTATAAAATTATTGGTGGAAGTACTTTATAAAATGCCACCTAAGGAAAGAATTTTTATTCTACCCTTTAAAGTAAAAAGAACAAACAATAATGATTGAAGTACTTTGTCTATAATACTTTGGGAGTGTGTTCTTTTCCTTCACAACATCTTAAACTTAAAGGCCATATAACCCCTGAAGAATACGACTGCTGCTGAGAAGATTACAAAATAACTTGCTGCTCCATGCAACTAAGTAGGCAAGGAAGGCAGAGGCGTACTAAAGTGGGTGCGTAAGTATATGACAAGCCTCTCAATAAACCTGAACTAAAAGCTAACACTCCTTAAAAAACAAAAAACAAACAAAAGAAAAGGGACAAAACCAAACCAGAAAATTAAGCCTTAATTATGTGTCCTCAAGGTCTCCACCAATAATTTAGAAGTGGGCATTCCTGTATTGTTGTGTACTCAATATACCAATAACAAAAACACAAAAATAACTAATAATCATCAGACCTTTAAAAAATAATTTGTGTTTAACTATTCACCTTGGTTAACTACTCTGTTGTCAACTATTACAAAACCTCTTATTTTATTAATTTTAAAACTAACATTTACACCATGTGTTTTTAATAAAATTATTACCATTATTTAAAAAAAAGAAAAAAAAAGGGGGGGATTGTAATACAAGGGTTAACTTTGTTCATAAATCTTATGTATATGAGGGAATAAGAAACTTTTGTTATAATTCAACAAAATAAGTTTCATAGACATCCTGTTAATCAAGTAAGTGTCAGTAAAATTAATTACAGACATCTTACTAAACAACCAAGTATCAGTATCGGTGGAATTTACAACTGATAAGAAGTACAGCTTTCATCCCTGACGAATTCCAGATGACCACCTAACAACAAGCCACGAACTCACAGCCACAACACAGTCGCATTCAAAACCCACGACTTGAAAATGTATAAAAAGGGACATTTACTACATTTTATGTGTGTCTCGGGCAGGGCACTTGCTCCCCAGACCATCCAGCACTGTTTTGCTTTATTATCGCTTGCTTAATAAATATATCAATGTTGAATTGGAAGTGAGTTGTCTAAATTCTTATACCAATTTATAACAAGAAGGGTTGGGTAATTTTTTTCTAAGATAGAACACTGTTGTCCTCAAATAAACTCGGTTCTTTCCATGAGACTTTTATAAATAAGCTCCTCAGCTACACTATAGCCACTTCAACCCAAGCAGTGTTAGTGCTGGAAGAAGCCTTAGTGTAGGAAATTCTCTGGCAATTGCAGCATATTTCCCACTGTTGATCAGAGTACAGTCAGTTCAACCATCAAACCTTTCTCAACAGTAAAGTCTAACTCACAGTGGTTCCTATTTAAGTGACTTTTACTTCTTCTGTAGGACAGCCTAGGTCGGGGGGTGTGGTGTATTGTGTGTCAGTATGCACAGCATCACTTCTCCAGGTGGGGATGCTGTAGGACAAAGTTCTCCTTCCAAACAAAGACACTCATTGATTGTTCAAGAAACATAAGGAAGAATAGAAATGATGTAGTCAGTTTTGTGCACACCTTAAAATATGAAAAGCCACCCCACCTCCTGCCCCCAGAAATCAGTTACAGAAAAGTCCACAAGTACAGTATAAGACATTCAACTGAAGATAAAACAAGTCTGAAAAGCAATACTGGATTTCATACTTCACAGGCAGTATTGCCAGTTAGAAAGTGGTTAACGAGTTTTCAAAGATTCAATAATTATTAGCATTTTAAAAAACCCCAAATCAAACAAAAAAACCCAACCAAACAAAACACCACAAACAAAAAAAAAAAACCGCCGGTAATTATTCATCATTCTTCCTTCAGCTTGCAGTAAGGGCACCACAGCGCTAGGTCCTCCCGAGGGGACATGTGATCCTCCGGCGCCGGGCCCAACTTCCTGCACGAAAGGGCTGTAATGGGAGGGAGGGGACGGGACGACACAGTACAACCCACACGACAGAGAGGGAAAGCAGGTTCGCTTAGTCCCCACTGCCACACACACAGGCACTCATAGAGAGCCAGAAGCGCCGTCGGAAACGCCGTCGACTCCTGCCGCCCTCCTACCGCATTTTAGAGCGGCTCTGCTTCCGCCCAGGGGAAGGCGCAGGCAGCAGCAGGGACTGGCGAGTAGGTTGCCACTTCAACGAGAGGTGCTGACAGCTCATACACATCTCCCCGTCCCCCCCCTAAACGCTGAGGGGTGCGGCGGGGCCTCCCCGTGAGGAAAGGGTGTGAGAGGGAGTGGCCAAGGGGCCCCCCCGCCGTGAGAGTAGTCGAAAAACATCTTGGCCCGCGTCTTTCCCGCCACCTCTTCTCCCTCCTCACCTGCAACTCCTCGAAATCCGCCATTTTCTACCCGCTGGTGCTAGGGTCGCCACTGCCGCCACCATGATGCACCCCTGTGTGCAGCCCCGGCACGTGACGGGGGAGAGCAGCTCCAGCGGCGAGGGAGGGGGCGTTCTGCGCCTCCTTATGGCGGGTCGTCTCTCCCGCCCTGAGAGAAATCGCAAGAGGAAGTGTCCCTTAAACCAAACAATAATTATAACAATTAAAAAAAACCAAACTGAGCTAACAAGCAGGCAAGCAACCAAGTCAACCCAAAGGAGAAGCTGAAGAGAGACGCTAGAAAAAAAGTCTGAAATGCAAAATGTATTTGCCCAAAATGACTTGCAGAAACAAACCCCAAAACTTGCCAAGAGTATTGAAGGAGGCATGTTTATTTACAGTGTCGGGTGCATGTGGGATAATTCCTCCAATCACGCACACCCATTGTCTTTGTTCAGCTTCTTTTATGCAGTGTAACGTTACATATGCATTAGTAATATTACATATACATTAGTTGTGTTACATATGCATTAACTGTGTCACCAAATTCCAGAAAAGTGGGAGGGGAAATCATTAACATACACCACTCCTATAACTCTACCTTGGAACACCCTCTTGGAGTTTTCTTTCCAAGGGTCTTTTGGATGAAGTAAGAAGTCTTCCTCAGCTTGAACTTTCTACTTTTGCTAAGAACTGCTGAGTTGGCACTGTCCAATTAACTCAAAACTGGTATCTAATCCAGGAGCTTCTCTTTATCAACTTTCAAGGTCTCTTTCTCATGAGCTTCAAAGCCCCTTATCTAAACTCTAAGGTTTTCTGTTCCTGCTAAAGTCTTCATTATAAAATTAACTATATCCTCTCTGTGAGTTAGCATAAGCAAGTAAGGCCCTATCCTAATTCTATCTAAAAATTAGTTAGTAAGTAAATAAGGCTACAATCTTGTATTATTGCTTTATATTTTGATCACCCTTTATCAATAGTAACCAAAATTTGAGCATGAAAAATGGATCCCTAATTTCATGTTTTTCACAAATGCAATGAAATCTTAAGCTGTGATGACTTCTTAATGTTCTTTGGGCTAGGGCAGGGGCAGACTATCTATGCAAACCCTGCATTACACAGTCTCTGCTGTCATGTCAGAATTAGGACAGCTCCCCACTACCAAAAACTCCAAACTATGCACAGTTGAATGTCGTTGAATTTCTGGTTGGATAAGTTTAAGAGGTGATAGGAAAATAAGACTTTAAGCACAATTTATTAAGTCCTCGGTGGCCCTCTTTGAAATTGCCACCCCTCACCAGATGATCAAGTGAAGTGCATGCTTTCTATGGCAGCTGTAAGGAGACAAAATAGGAATTGCTTTCTCCAGTGCAGGATTACTTAATAGGATTTCCCACTAGTGGTTTCTGTCACTTGAGCAACTGCTGTATTCTGTGTAGGAACACTGCATTCTGACTTGCTGTGGGGGAGGTTTGACTTTTTGGAAGATAGAAGCTGTAGCTGCACAGTGTTCCCACCTAACTGGAATTATACGTTTAGGGCTTAATGATGTTTCGTCCCACATTACCTGGCTTGGCTTCCTAATTCTGTCTTTTCTAATTCAAAGGAAACAACTTCCTTCTGTTTTACTCTGATGAGTCTGCTGCTTTGTTGTGTCGATGCAGTGTTTTCTCACACATCTCTGGGGATAACCTCAGCAGTACTGTATGTGGAAGGGGTTACAGATCAGGAAAATAAAGTAATTTTCATAGAACTGGAATAACAGTATTGTCTATGTATGCTGGTAGAGCAACTTTTTCAAGTGTTGTGGTTCTGTTGAGTAACTGTACTTAAGATTATTCCTTCCCTAATTACCAGCTTTCACTTTTTCCTAATTTTATGTTCCTTTTTTCTTGTTTCTTTAGTCAGATCTCTGGTGCTTTTAGCCTTCCATTACTGTTACAGTATTTGAACAAAGTACATAGATGAAAAATATTGAAGCAGGATGCTTTGTAACTTTTGTCTGCCCTGTACTCCCACCTTTAATGCTGCATTACTATTCCTCATTGCCTTTTTTTGTATGATCTTTCACAGCAGTCTTCAGTTCACATATTGGTCTTAATATTGCATCCAGTCTTTCTTCTCCTTTCCTTAGCTGTTGAACTTTTTGTACCTGTTAAGGATCAGGTTTTAGCATGATTTATTTCCCGTAAAACCATGCTACTCATGAAGTTTTTTCCTAATGCTCGCAACAATTGCATGTTGACCCATAAATAGATTGTGGAGAGAGGTTCCAGAGTCATTCTGAATAAAGTGTTTTAAACTGGTATCTGTTGCTGAAGATGCTATTTGTACTCTATGTCAAACTCAAGTGTGACTCGGCTAACTGCTATGTCTTTTTCTGCATTTTCTGGAAGTGAGCTAGCTGCTAGACTACTAGTGACAGAAAGGCTTCTTGAAGGCTATTAGCCTGAGCTGGCTTTTGATTTTCATACTTCCAGGTCAGATAAAGCTGTCTGAAACAATAGTGAGCCATGTGGGCAGGACTTTGCTGCCTAATGACATCATACCAGCCCCCAGAGGTTCTGCATCTGTCCAGCGGCAAGAATTGAGGCATTTCCAATGTTATCAGGGATTTTCTGTATCTGCATTTAAATCTAGATGTTAGATGCTAGAAAGCTTACCTGGAACTGCAAACCTTTCAGTTCTCAAGAGCACAGACGATTCAAGTTTGGAAACGAAAGAACATATCTTCTGGCTGAGGGGACAAAACCTGACAGTTCAACAAGAATTTCTGCAAGAGCAAGGAAGGGAGCTGCTGCCTAGGTTCAAAGACAATTGTAGATTAAGCAAACTGTAAAGAACACCATTAGTCCTAGACAAGTGATTCTTCTTTTAAAGTGTTAATTTTGATCCTAATTAACTGAATGCAATTGCTGCTGGCTTAACTTGTTCCCACAGACAACCTCATTGTGTAATACAGCAGTTTCTGAGCCTGCGTACATCGAAACCAGCACAGGTAGAGTTCATTCAGGCTGCCACGCAACAGGCAGAAGAATGTATGGGCGTCACTGCCCCCCCTCCTGAAGGGCGGGGAGAACCACACCTCCTCACAAGCTCCAGCCTCTGCCAGCAGTGGAACATTTCAGACGGGCGATCTCTGCGGGGGGACCCTCCTCAGCCGTGCCGACTTAGTGCCTCATGCTACCCACACAGTCGGTCCAGTAGCCAGAATCTCTATCTCCCTCAGGTTACGTGCATAACTCCCTATTGTGCCTCTATCAGTCACGACAAGCAATAGGAGCATTGATCTCAAATCACCAGATGCTCCAGTCATCATTTGTTTTTTGCTATCTCTCATCAGTGGCACGGCATGAGGATTATACCCTGCAGTTAGGGCATGAACTACACATATTAGCCGCAATAAGCAAACACCATTTTCGCCTTCTCCTGCGCACCAGGGCCCCCACGCGGGTGACCACCAGACCCAAAGAGTGCCCCCTGCTGACAACCACCCAGCAACTGCAGGCTCTGCACCTCCAGAGATCCAACAGCGCCCCCGTCCTGATCGTGGTTAGAATTGCGTCAAAAGGCAGAAAGTACTGAAGTTTTTGTGTTCTTTTGTTATTCTGCCAATACACATATATCCTTTAATAAAGGACTATTATTTTTTTTTCTTTCTCTATATTTCCTCAGTTGGAGTCTCTTAATTGTGGATTTACAGTTGCTTAGAGGCAGGAGCTTGGTCTTTCTCATAACTCATCCTCCTTGGCAAAACACTTCAGTCTCATTAAACTGAGACAATGGGTCAGGCACAGAGGGTAATAGTGAATGGGGTAACATATACTGACTGGCTCATTTCTAGTGGTGCTCCACAGGGTTCCAGTGATCTTCAACATCTTGGCAAATTACTTGGATGCAGAACTTGAAGGCTGTAGTGGGTTGATCCTGACCAGATTCCAGGGACCCATTAAAGTCACTCTCTCACTCTCCCTCTGCAATTAGACAGAGGAGAGAGAGAAAGACACAGCTAAGGATTCATGAGTAGAGATAAGAGCTGGGAGAGGTCACTTACTGATTACCTTCACGCGCAAAACAGAATTAAGAGTGAGGATAGTACTTAAATTTATTACTAACAGGCTATGAGCCAAAGAGTGAGAAATAAAGCAGTCTTAAAAACACCTTCCCCCCACTCCTCCTTCCTTCCATGTTCTCCCTCCTTTCCCTCCCCAGCAGTGCAGGGGGATGGGGAATGGGGGTTACAGTCAGTTGTTTCCCATGGGTTTCAGTTGAGTCTCTGCACCCCAATAGTCCTCCATGGTCTGCAGGGGGACAACCTGTTTCACCATGGTCTTCACCACGGGCTACAGAGGGACCTCAGCTCTGATTCCTTCCCCTGCTACTGTGGAGTCCCTCACATGGGAGACAGTCCTTGATGGATCTCTCCAATGTGAGTCTACCCCTCGGGCATCAGTTCTTCCCAATCTGTTGTCCTGTGGGTCACTCCTCCATGGGGTGCAGTCCTTCATGAATGAGCTGTACTGACATGGGTCCCCCACAGGGCCATGAGTTCTACCCAGGAAAAACCTGCTCCAGCGTGGGCTTCCGTCTCCACGGGCCACAGGTCTCCTGCTGGAATTTCTTCTGCGCAACACTCCTCTGTTCTTAAATATGTTATCACAGAGACATTACTATATCTGCTAATTGGCTCAGCCTTGGCCAGCACCAGGAAGTCCATCCTGGAGCTGGCTATCATTGGCTTCATAGGACAGGGGAAGCTTCTAGCAGCTTCTAACAGAAGCCATCCCTGTAGTACCCCCTGCTAACAAAACCCAACCACAGAAACCCACGACATAGGCATACTAAGCAAATTTGCAGATGATACTGTTGCCTTAAAATCGGGAGCCAAAAAACTCATCAGTCAAATTTAGAGTAGAGATAAGATAAAGAGCAGGTCTTTAATGACGGCATCCTAGCCACAGGAGTACAGACAAGATGCCTGCACCCCATCTCTATGGTTCTACAGTTTTTTAGTATTTTGTCCATCCAATATCAGAACCATTCGCCCTGCACATACTGTCTTTGGAGTCTCTCCAAGGTTCCGGGTTTGAAGGTTGCTTTGACTATGATGGTATCTTGTTCAGGGAGCCCCTGGTGGTCTAGTGGTTAAGGACGCGGTGCTGTCACTGCTGAGGCCGGGGTTTGATTCCCGGTCAGGGTCCCTCCCCGGGCAGATGGAGCTCGTTAGCCCTGTAAGGCAATCCATCTACGTCCTGAGGACCTCGCTGCCACCGTCCAAGCGTGCTTGGCCCCGGCAGGTGAACCTCAGGATTAAAGGGTGGGCTCAGTTCTGCGCACACTGTGTCTCACCTAAAAAATCCAATGCACGGGCTGGAAGGTGTAAAGACCTTCCCCGGTTCTTCATTCGCGAAGACTGGCCATTAATTAATTAATCTTTTTGTTCAGGTTGATGCCCAAAAAGGCACATTGAAAACTGCTCAGAGACAGTTGTGAGTCTTTAAGTAGCAAAAGGTATTCATTTTAAGCAACGTTTTCAGTGTAAAGTCAGGTATTTATACATTTTTTGTGAGAGATTACATAATTTCTACATGCATATTCATATTATTGCAACATTTAATTATAATATTCATAGCAGGTGGAGCCTGGGCGGAGTCTAGATGGAGTTGTCCTTTTGGGGTGCTGTTTCGGGGGTCGTTCCTGTTTCTTCATCCTCAGGGGGTCTCATTCCAGAAGTCTTCCTCTCTTTGAACTTTTCAACTTTCTTAGTTGGTTGTCTTCCTGATGGTGAATTTTGCAAGATTTTGGATTCATGCCCCTATTTTGCCACTTATTCCATAAAGAACCCTTCCTTATGTCTATTTAGGTATGTGTGTTAGCATTTTTGGTGTTCTTTACTTCCCTGTGTTCTTACTTTATGTTCTTTGTGTTAGTGTGTTAGCATTCTTTGGCCAGATGTTATCTTTCACTAGCCTTGAATTCTGGTTCCTTTAGTTCTTTACCCAAAGTATGCATTCTGAGTTAACTCCTTCAGGGCCCTGCTCTGTTTCAAGGCCTAGGGTGCAAATGTTCTTAAACAGAATATGTTTATTACAATTCTACCTTGAAAATAAGTCTAAACAAGCTTTAAGAATTGAGAAAATTCTATATGAAATGGGGAAATAGGGTTTAGTAAGTGCTAACTACTAAAGTGTGACAGACTAATGTAGCTGTCTACAGCTACATTGAAATCTACATTTACAACACAATTACTGTAAAATCTACAAAAAACTAAAAATCCAGAAAGTTCAAAGGCATATAAAACTGGGAGGAGCTGTTGACTCCCTTGAAGGCAGAGAGGCACTGCAGAGACACCTCAACAAATTATGGGGCTGGGCAATCACCAACCATATGAAGTTCAACAAAGACAAGTATCAGATTCTGTATCAGTGATGGGGTCACCCTGGATGTAAGTATAGACCGAGAAATGAGAGGCTGGAGAGCAGTGCCACAGAGAAGGATCTGTTTGTCTGGGTTGATGGCAAGTAGAATATGAGACAGCAGTGCCCTGGCAACCAGGAGGCCCAACCATGCCCTGGGGTGCATCAGGCACAGCATCACTAGCCAGTCAGAGCAGGTGATGAGCCTGAAGGGGAAACCATACTCAAGTGGCCAAGGTTGCTTGGCTTGTTCAACCTGGAGAGGAGAGGAGACTGAGGGGAGACCTTATAGCAGCGTACAGCTTCCTTACAAAGGGAAGTGGAGGGGCAGGCACTGAACTCTTCTCTCTGGTGACCAGTAACAGGACCAAAGGGAATGGCATGAAGCTGTGCCAGGGGAGGCTTAGATTATATATTAGGAAAAGGTTCTTTACCCAGAGAGTGGTTGGGCACTGGAATAGGCTCCCCAGAGAAGTGGTAACAGCATCATGCCTGACAGAGTTCAAGAAGTGTTTGGACAATGCTCTCAAGCACATGGTGTGATTCTTGGGGTTTTCCTGTGCAGGGCCAGGAGTTGAACTTCCATGGTCCTTGTGGATCCCTTCCAAGCCAGAATATTCTATGATTTTATGATTCTGAAAAAAAGTGTTAATATAGTGATGGTTTTGTTGTTGCTGAGCAGTGCTTGCACAGTGTCAAGGCCTTCTCTGTTTCTTATATCACTCTGGCAATGAGGGGGCTGGGGGTGCACATGTACTTGGGGTTAGGGATAGAGCTGGGACAGCTGACAGCTGACCCCAACTGACCAAAGGGATATTCAACGCCATATGACATAATGCTCAGTATATAAAACAGGGGGGGAAAGGAAGAAGGACAGGGGATGTTTGGAGTTATGATGTTTGTCTTACCAAGTAACCGCAGTGCTTGATGGATCCCTGCTTTCCTTGAGGTGGCTGAACCATGCCTTCCCATGGGAAGCAGTGAATGAATCTGTTGTTTTACTTTACTTGCATGTGCGGTTCTTGCTTTACCCATTAAACTGTCTTTATCTCAACCCACAAGTTTTCTCACTTTTACTTTTCTTATTCTCCCTGGTCCCACTGTTGCCCATAACAGAGACACAAACCAACAGAGTGTCAGTTTATGCGGTGCTTTATTAAGGGCCCGGGAACCTGAGGACTAGCGTCCCAAGTCAGGATTCCAAAGACCCTCATTTCGAGTTCATCTTTTATATGCTCAGACAAACAATTCTATATGCTAGGTTACCACATCAAAGCAAACACATTCAGTTATAAATAAACTCATATTTCACTCAGATTACAATCAACCGTTAACTATCTTAACATAAATTTTCCTCAGCTGTCTAACTTCCAATTACTGTTTAACTAACTCCCACCACCCAACTACATATTATCTTAAAATCACAAATCACATATGTTTGTTCTACATGCTTGAACTAATCCTTTGATTATTGTTTCTTGTGTTTCAGCACATTCCCTACAAAACAGGTCTTGACTTGCTCCTTCGACCTTGCTCCTTCGGCCTTCGCTTCTGCTCAGGTCTTAATCCACCTGATAAAACTCAGTCCATGCAACACCACCAGTGGGGTAGTGAGCAAGCAGTTGCATGGTACTTAGTAACTGGTTGGGCTTAAACCATGACAGTTCATCTCATCAAGTAGAACTGCATGCTACTGTGGACTAATTCAAGATACGGTGTATCAATTTACTGTTGCAGAGAAACTGGAGTACGGACAGCACTAAAGGAGTCATCTCTTTGAAACACTTCCCTCATTCAATTCACCTAGTGTCATGTGAAAGGGGAGGGATTACCTGACCCTTAGTGTGGGGGAGATTTTCTTGACCCTAAGTAATTTATTTGTCTGTGAGCACACCAGAGAAGGCAAAACTCTTATGTCTGACCAGTCTGTCAGCATCCCATAAGGGGACCCTTCACCAAACAGATTCACAAGATCGGAGGGTGATTCAACTGCCCTTTCCAGGGCGGCTAAGCCAACAGTGTGGAAACCCCTCAGCAAGTCTTCCCAACGTGTTATCCGCTGCCAGCAACTGCTAGCACCTGTAAAGGACTTGCTATAACAGCTTATGGAATAACACTCTTTATTAATGCAAATTGTGACAGGTTAATAAGGTTCGTGGTCATTGGTGATAGTGTCTAACTGCAAAAAACGTTTAAAGCAATCTACTGTACTACAAAGCAAGCACAAGCTCTAATCCTAATAACAGCATTTAGTGCATATAGAATATGTTTCTTACCCAATAGGCATTCCTATAGGGGGTGAAGACAGGTTCAGCCCATTGCCTGATCCCAGCAGTTTCAGTGGAATCTTCCTCAAATTTCCCTCTATTCCCAACTTACCTTTATACTATAGGTTTCATTGGAGCTTAAGTGACTTTAGTCATAATTACTTTGATTGAAGTAGAAGTGTCTCGCTTTGCTTCCCATACTTAATGGGGTAGTTGTATCTTGGTGCCTGAGGAGAGGGATTTCAACATAGTTGTTGGCTCAGCATCAGAACATCTTAATCTATCTCCCTTGGTTATCAGGTACTATATGGTCTTATGAACTACAAAGTACCACAGTGTTCCTTTCTCTGCAGGGATTTCTGTGGAGGGAGGCTGTGGCATCTTCACTCTCCATTCCATCCCCTGTAGCAGGTGTCTATCTTTGTATAGGGAACCTTTGTGGGGCATGTCAATTGCCTTTCATCCAGGTAGCAGCAGCTGCATTTTATCTTGTAATTCTTAGTTCCTTCTAATTCTTAACCCCATCCATTATCCCACGTCCAGCTTTTCATAGAATCATAGAATGGTTTGAATTAGAAGGAACCTTAAAGATCATCTAGTTCCAATCCCTCTGCCACTAGACCAGGTTGAACAAAGCAACCTGTTCCAGTGCCTCACCACCCTCACAGTAAAGAATTTCTTCCTTATTTCTGATGTAAATCTACCATCTTTCAATTTAAAGACATTACCCCATGTTCTATCACTGCTTGCTCTTGTAAAACGTCCCTCTCCAGCTTTCCTGGAGGCCCCCTTCAGGCACTGAAAGGATGCAATAAGGTCACCAGGGAGCCTTCTTTTCTCCAGGCTGAAGAACTCCAACTCTTTCAGCCTTTCCTCATAGGAAAGGTGCTCCATTTGAAGCCACTCAATTGAGGCAGTCTTTGAGGCAGTCTTTGAGAAACAAAAGGTTAACTCAAACACAAAATTGTGGAAGTAGTTCCAAAACCCTAGCATTAAGAAACCACAGAAGTAATGAATTGTCTGAGAAACAGAACATGTTGACAAGATAGAACATTTAAAGCATAAAATGAAAAGATAACAACATCAACAAATCTTAGGACGAGACAAAAGTCAACCTGACCCTACTACACTTGCCAACTATCCAAATTAGGGAAACATCTAAGGAAAGTTCGAAAGTTTACAACGATAAAGAAGAGCAAACGACCACTGCCCATGATGAAGACTACAGGAACTCCCACCTCTAAACCTCCCCAAATTGAAGACTCCGCCTATTTATGAATATTACAAGTAGATGTTGCAATTTAATGAATATGCATGTTTGTGATGTAACTTTATGCTCAGAACTGTATAAAAAAGCTGTGCTAATTGTACACGACAGAGTTCTTTGTCCAGGGCAACCTGGGAACTCTCCAAGGCGTTGCATTAAAATACCTCCCGCTTTAAAGAAACAAATCTTTATCTCTAAAGCAGTCTCTCTGTGCTTTTTTGGGGCAAAAATTCGGCTTCACATTCCTCTAATCATTTTCACAACCCTCCTCTGGACTGTCTCCAACAGGTCAATGTCCTTCTTGTGCTGAGGACCCCAGAGTTGGATGCAGTACTCTAGGTGGAGTTTCACCAGAGCAGAGGGTCAGAATCACCTCCCTTGAACTGCTGCCCATGCTGTGATGCCTCAGAATTTTTAGGATTTTTAGCTTTTTGTAGATTTTAAAGTAGCTGTGTAGTAAATATAGATTTTTCGTATAGCTGTATAGTCTCTCACACTTTAGAATAGTAGTTAACACTTACCAAGCCCTATTCCCCACTTCATATAAATTTTTTTATATTCTTTAGTCTTGTTTAGGCTCCTTTCAAGGCAGGACTATAGTAAATACATCTTATTTAAGAACATATGCACCCCAGGCCTGAACAAGATACCATCATAGTCAAAGTAACCTTCAAACCCGGAACCTTGGAGAAGCTCCAATGTATGTGCTGGGAAGAAGAGGAAGATGAGGAAGAAAGGAGTCTTAGGACCTCTGAAAATTCAGGGGAGGTGTGCCAGGGGGGCAGATAGTTCTCAGATTGGATGGATAATACTATAAAATTGTAGAACCACTGGACACAGGTGTGCGTCTTTGTACGTCTTGCGCCAGAACGCCTTAATTAAAGACCTGCTCTCTATCTTACCTATGCTAAATTCTCCTGGTGATTTTTTGTCCCAATCTTTAGGCAATACTGCTTTTGATGCAGTCCAGGACACAGCTGACTTTCTGGGCTGTAAGTTAACATTTTTGGCTCATGTCCAGTCTCTCATCCACCATCACCCCCAAGGCCTTCTCAGCAGGGCTGCTTCAGTCTGTTCATCCCACAGCCTGTATTGATACCAGGGATTGCCTCAACCCAGGTGCAGCACCTTGTACTTGGTCTTGATAAATCTCATGAGATTCTCATGAGCCCACTTCTCAAGCTTGTCCCAGTCCCTCTGGAGCGCCCCGTCCTTCAGGTGTGTCAACTGCACCACTCAGCTTGCTCTCATCTGCATATTTGCTGAGGGAGCACTCTATATCTTCATCTATGTCATTAATATTAAATAACACTGGTCCCAATACAGAGTCCGAAGGGACACCACTTGTCACTTATGTCCATTGGGACTCTGATCTATGGACCAATACCCTCTGGATGTGACTGTACAACCAATTCCTTATCCAGAAAACAGTCTACCCATCAAATCCATCTCTCTCCAATTAGAGAGAAAGATGTTGGGGGACCATGTGAAAGGCTTTACAGAAGTCCAGATAAATGACATCTGTAACCCTTCCCTTGTCCGCTGATGTAGTCATTCCGTCATAGAAGGTCACTAGGTTGCTCAGGCAGGATTTGCCCTTTATGAACCTGTACTGGCTGTCTTGAATCACCTGCCTGTCCTCCATGTGCCTTAGCATAGCTTCTAGGAGGATCTGTTCCATTATCATCTCAGGCCCAGAGGTGAGGTTGACAGGTTGATAGTTCCCAGGGTCCTCCTTTCTACCGTTTTTAAAGATGGGTACAATGTTTCCTTTTTTCCTGTCATCTGGGACTTCACTTGACTGCCATGACTTTTCAAATATCATGGAGAATGGTTTGGCAACTACATCATCCAATTACCTCAGGACTCTGGGATGCATCTCATCAGGTGCCATGGATTTATGTACAGTTAGGTTCCTCAGGTGGTCATGAACCTGATCTTTACTTACACTGGGAAGCACTCTGCTCTGCCAGGGTCCGTCTTGCTGTCCACCCATTCAAGAGGTGTAGAAAGAGAGGTTACCATTGAAGACTGAGGCAAAAAAGTTGTTGAGTATCTCAGCCTTCTCCTTGTCCACAGTTACCAGTTTGACATCTTTCAATATCAGGGGGACTATGCTTTCTTTACCTTCCTTTTCTGTCTGACATACCTGTAGAAGCCCTTCTTGTTGTTCTTTGCATTCCTTTCCAAGTTCAGTTTCAGTGGTGCCCTGGCCTTCCTCACCTCATCCCTACATACCTGGACTGCATCCCTTTCCTCTTCCCAGGATACCTGTCCTTGCTTCCATTGTCTGTGCATATGTTTTTTTCCCTTTAGTTTGACCAGCAGGTCCCAACTTAACCATGCTGGTGTCTTGCCTTCCTTGGCCTATTTCTTGTCCCTATTCATCACTAGCTCTTGCACTCTATGGAAGATGTCCTTAAAAATCCACCAGCTCTGTTCTGTTCCCTTGTTCCTGTGGGCAGTTTCCCATGGGTTCCTGTTGACTAGCTCCTTGAAGACTGGAAGTTTGTTTTCCTAAAGTTCAGGGTCCTGAGTTTACTCTTCACCTGACCCATATCCCTCAAGCCTCTGAGCATGATCACTGCAGCCCAAGCTGCTCCAATCTAAACATCCACAATTATCTTTCTCATGTTTCTTGACCATCAGTTCCAGTATTGCCTCCCCTGTGGTAGGGTTGTCTATTACCTGGCTTAAAAATCCATGCTTTCCAGGAGTCCCTTGGATTGCCTACAGCTTGCTGTGCTACTTTTCCAGCAGATGTCAGGATGGTTGAAGTTTTCTGTTGATGCCTCCCATAGCTGGAGCAAGAGGGTTTCATTAATAGGCTCCCCTTGATCAGGTGGCCTGTAGTAGACACCAACCACTATGTTCCCTTTGTTGTCTCAGTCTCTGATTCCCACCCATAAGCTTTTGACCTGCTCATAGCTATTCTTCAGAGACAGCTTTCCTAGTTTTGGCTAGGACAAAGTTAATTTCCTTGCAGTAGCAGTGAGGGAGAGCAGGAAAGGGGTCAGGCTGAGGCTGAGGGGGTCATGCACGGGGAACCTGTGTTGTATTCCATACCACTCACATCACTGTTAGGGAGTGGAAGTGAGGGATCCTCACTTCCCTGAAGAAAGGGGATGTTATCTGGGGGTTGGTAGAAAAAGGTGGCCATGTGGAGGATCCAGGGACATTTTTTTGTCTTTGTCTTGGGTCACGCAGTGCCTCGGTCAGTAAACACCTTGTTTGTATGTAAATCACTAAGTGTACCTTTTGTTATTAATAGTTACTGTTACTGTTCAATTTTTTATTTCATTACTGTTTTTCAAGTAAATTGTTTTTTATCTCAAAAATCTAGTTTTTTAATCCCTCTACTGGAAGGGTGTTGAGGGGGGAAAGGGAGGAGCTTGACTGGGGGTTAATTTTCCAGCTGTTTTTTTTTTTTTTTAAACTGGCACAACAGCTCTTCACACTCTATCCAATTCTTGATGTAGAGGGCAACTCCTCATACTCTCTTTCCTCTCCTGTCCCTTCTAAACAACCTGTAGCCATTGATAGCCACACCCCAGTCATGCGATTCATCCCACCAAGTTTCAGTAATGGCAACTAAGTCATATCTTTCTAGCAGCATGGTGGCTCAAACCCCTCCTGTTTGTTGCCCATGCTGATTGCATTGGTGTAGAGGCACCTCAGCTGGGCTGTGGGCCATGTCACCTTCCTGTGATATATTTCCCTCGTCTTTCCCTGTTACCTCAGGGGCCCCTGGCTCTTCTCCATGAGACTTCAGGTGTGCTCAAGTGTGGTTAGCACATCTCAGAATCACTGGCCCTCACAAGCACTCCATACCTCTAACCTTGGCCTGTCATCCCACAGTTTGACAAGGGCAAGCCTGATATTTTCCCCCTCCCCCATCTCATCTAGTTTAAAGCTCTGTCAATGAACCCCACTATCTCCTGAGCAATGATTCTCCTTCCCCTTTGAGAAAGGTGAATCCCATCTGATGTCAGCATGCCTGGTGCCATGTAGGCCAGACCATTATCAAAAAAATCAAAATTTTGGCAGTGACACTATCCATGGAGTCATGTATTAATAGACTGTGCCTGTCTGTTTTTTCCAATGTTGCTGCCTGAAACTGGAAGGATAAAAGAGAAAACAACCTGTGCTCCAGAATCCCTAGCTAACTGTCCCAAGGCACTAAAGTCCCTTTTGATTGTGCTCGGACTATGTGTTGCAGCTTCATCGTCCCCTATGTGAAAGACCAGTAATGGGTAGTAGTCTGAGGGCTGTACCAGGCTAGGAAGTTTCCTGGTAATGTCCTTAATCCAGGCTCCAGGATAGCAGCAGACTTCCTTATGGGTTGGGTCTAGTCAGCATATCGGTCCGTTTGTTCCTCTCAGAAGGGAGTCACCAATGACAACTATCCTTCTTTCTTTTTTAACTGAGGAGGTTTTGATTCAGGGGGTAGGCTGCCCTGCCCTAGGCGGTCCCTCCAACCTGGATGGACCTTCATCCACATTCTTATTCTTATTTCCCTGGTCTTTAAATTTCAGGGCCTCATACCTATTGTATAAGGGCACCTGGGAAGGTGAGGTGGGTTGGGAGGGGATTTGCCAGCCACCCTAAGCAGAAACCTTTTTCCATTTCCCTTCATTGCTAAGGTCCCTTCCTTTCTCCTGGCGGTGAGCGGGTAGGGGATCCATTGCTTCTTGTGATATGTACAGCAAGTGTATTTGTCTAAGGGATGATAGAGTGGCTCCACCAGTCGATGTCCTCCTCAGACTCCCTAATATTTCTTAGCCTTTCTACCTCCTCTCTCAGTTCTACCATTGGGTTGCGCAGATGAACATCCGGTTTCACCTCACACAGTTGTTTTCTCTGTAGCCGTCTGAGAGCAACACCAGGCTCTGGCACTTCCTGCAGCCTGAAGGGAAGAGAAATGCTTTCATACATTCACTGTGTTGCATGTGACCTACAAATGCCTGCTTTTAAAACACTGCATATAACTAGCGCAGACTAGAGAAATATATTAAATATCCCTAATATGAATTTTACACTTACAATTCTCCTTATAATAACACTTCTCTAAGTCTTTCCATTTTGTTTTCATTTCTTCATTTCTGAGATTCAAAGAAATGTAAGTCATGTAACTTCTGAAGTTAACCTTTTTCCCCTTATTTCTGCTCTAATTTTTCTACATCCATTCAGTAGTATGCTGTGAAGAAATGCACTCATGACTTCACATAAAGGCAGGTGACCCAAGGATTTGGACCTCATTGGTTTGTGCAGTACTCCAGAGAAATAGCTGAATTAAAATCAACCTCATGAGACTCAAATAGCTTCTACATACATCTCATTCTTTGTATTGTAAGCTCTAACACCTGCCTGGAAATTTAAGCCCCATATTTTTCTGAATTAAAAATGGGACAGATTTGTTGATTGCCGTTTGATTTAGGTCAAAACTGAGCTCTGTGATGGTCTGCTAAATTAATTCCAATGTAATTGATAGTTTGACACAGTTTTTGAAAAGATGATGCTCTATCCACTTCACAAGTAGACTGCTTTCCCTATATTAAATACACAAGACCTTGTACTTCCACACTTTCACCCTAAGTGCAGTTTTGAGTAATAACTTACTAAACTACAACACAAATTTTCTATTTCAATATTTCTAATTAAATGTTATAAAAGAAAAAATCATGTGCACAGTTGTCATCAAGAGAGTACACAAAAAGTATGTTTTTAACTTCAGATTTAACAAATTCTGCATGATGAAATACTTCTACAAGGTTCATCCTCCTATCTATCTATGTTCTGCTTAAAAAAAACTAAGTGAAAAAACATCTAAGTTAGTAATGGCTTCTGTTAACTAGAACTATCAATGGCATTTTATAACCTAAATCAAGATGTTACAGTTTTTTGCAAATGGTTTTAAAATATCTGATTATACAACTTGAAAACAGAGTTCCTGAGGGTGGAAAACACAGTATCACACTTGATTAATTCATATGTAAGTTAGTAGACATATTGTGCTAAAGAGCTAACTTAAATGTAAGACCACTCTAGTTTCAAGGCTGCAGACCCTTTACTGCTTTCCCCACACACTTCTGTGACATTATCTTGTTTAAAAGAAAATAGAAATATGTTGATGACTCTCAGCATCTCTGATGAGTACACTGGGCATTCCTGGAGATGAGAGCTGAATTGCCATGATGCAGAAGGCACTGGTTACAGTAATGATATATAGTAACGAAGCATCATAAAAATTAAGCAGAAAACTTTCAAAGTGTGCCAGTGAGGCACAGACCAACCAATTTGAGTTCAAACCAGCAAATCCATTTATTAGGGAACAAGCCAGGTTAATATACCCTTCAAATTCAAATGGGGCTATGTCACAACATAACACATGACATTCCCAACCAATCACTCTCAAGCCCGTCCAGTGGGCATGCTCAGTCGAGTATTTCCTGGGGGGGGGGGGGGCCTGCTGCAGAGACTACATCTCCCATCATTCTTTGCAGCAGTCCTCCTGTAAAAGGTTAACCCTTTTATCTCAGTTTAAATGACACACAGGTGTTTTGCTGAGGATGAGTTCTGAGAAAGACTCAAACTCCTCCCTCTAAGCAACTGTAAATTTGAAATTAAGAGGCTCTGATTGAGGGGGGAAAAAAATTGTGGAAAAAGGAAAAATAACAGCCCTTTATTAAAAGATATATGTGTATTGGCAGAAACAAAGAAGGAAAACAAATAAAACAACCAAACAATACTTCTATAGCCACAAATAATCCCCTTTAAAACAAACCAATAAACAAGCAAAGAAAAAAAAAATAAACAGTTCAGTTTGTGCCCTTTGGTACAATTTTAACCACAGTCAACAGGGGGTGCTGTTGGATCACTGGAAAGGCAGAGCCCACAGTGTTCCATGCTGGTCAGCAGAGGGTGCTGTGGGATCACTGGTCATTGCCACATGGAGTGACACCCTCCGGGTGTGTTGGAGAAACAAAAAAAATGGGTTTCCCTCCCCCCCCCACTGGGAAAGGGGAGAGAGAGAAGGGAGAGAAAACAACAAAAAAAAGGACCTCCCCAATAGGGAATAAATTCACTCTGTCCTGCTGACCAAATTGTGCAGTATAGTTTTTCCTCTCCCTTTGATGTGCACAAGAACCACTGCTAAGAAAGAAACAAATGAGAAAGGGGAAGGGGAAAAAAAAAAACAAAACCCCTACAACAGTTCCTCTCTGATGAAAATCCAAGTAGAAACCACAGCTGACAGCGAAACCGAGAACAAAAACCACTCTGAGCTCCTACTCCAACCTTGTTCCAACCTCAGTAGCCAGCCAGAACTCCTCCCCCCCATTTCCCAGGAGATGAGATTCTGAGGGCCATTAACTAAAAGCCAGCTTCTTTTGTGCTCCTTAACTGCCCACTTAACATCCCTCCACTAAGTGGGCAGGGGGAAGGGAAAAAATTCCTGCTTAGTTTTTAAGAACCAGCAAAACCATGACATCTTTCCTCACACAAAGTACTTCTTACAATGTGCAACTCAATATCATTATCCCCTTATGTTCACCCTCGAATTTGCAGAAAATAATCTTTAATTAGCTATGGAGGGTTAGCCTTGGTTAAAATCTAGGTCCCATATAGATGTGTGATGGTTTGGACTTGACTCCCTGTCAAATGCTCGAAATCACAGTAACAACCCCTTCCTCCTCCCTTCTTCCCTTAGGGCAAAGGAAAAAAGCACTCTAAAAATTGAAGAACCTGAAACCAATCGAATTATATCAAAATATATATTTTTATATATATTACAGTTATATACAATTAAAATACTATGTACACAGCAAAAGGACTCCAAAACACCCCCCGAAGGGAAAAGGAAAGGGAAAGGCGGAAAAGGGACAAAAAGGAACAAAACCACAACAGATATGCACAATCGAACTCAAGAACTAGCAAAATAAAGAACTAGCAAAATATAGAACTAACAAAACAAAAACTCACCACGTCCCTCAGAAAAAACAAAATCACCAGACACAGCCAGTACTCTCCAACCTCCCACATGGCAACCCAGCAGTCGCTTCAGACTTCAGCCTCCAAATAAGTGAGACCCACTGCTCCCAAATCTCACTGGAAGAGAAGAGAGGAAGAGGCTTCTCTCCTTTCTTATTTATACAGTGGTTTATGTAAAAATTGTATGGAATACTGGGAACGTAGCTACTTCCTTCATTACAAGCTGGTTGCCAGGAAGGCCTAGACTAAAACTATCACAAGATGTTTGCTCACTTTCCTTCATCAGGAAGGGGAGAGAAGATAGGAAGAACAGGAACAAGAAAGCTTATGGGTCAGGACAAATACAGAGATTCCTTGCCAATTACATTGCAGGCAAAAGAGGCTTGACTTGGGGAAAATTAAAATAAAAAAATTAATTACTAATTTGGGTAGCAAGAAACAAAAAGAAAAATATTAAGATCTTTCCTCCTTCCTCTCCCAGGCTCAACTTCATTCCTTCACTCCAGACTCCTCTCCCCACCCAAGTGGTGCAGTGGGATGTCAGGTATGTTACTGTCAGTACATAACTGTTTCTCTCAGCTGTTCCTTCTTTCTTGCACTCTTCATTTGGTCTGGCATGGGTTCTCAATGGGCTGCATGTAATACCTTCTGTGGAACATCCCCTCCTCCTCCTTCTCTGGTGTTCCCTCTGTTTCTCACTCTTTGTTTTTCCCTCCTCCTCTACCCATCTGGTGTTAGCCCCCGGTGGTGTAGAGGAAAACACACTGCACTGTCACTGCAGAGACCCGGGTTCGATTCCCGGTCGGGGCCCCTCCCCGGGCAGATGGAGCTCGTTAGCCCGTAAGGCAATCCATCTACGTCCTGAGGACCTCACTGCCACCGTCCAAGCGTGCTTGGCCCCGGCAGATGAACCTCAGGATTAAAG
>NW_020956282.1:86391-91328 GCF_003031625.1 Empidonax traillii | reverse complement strand
AGGCAATCCATCTACGTCCTGAGGACCTCACTGCCACCGTCCAAGCGTGCTTGGCCCCGGCAGATGAACCTCAGGATTAAAGGGTGGGCTCAGTTCCGCGCACACTGTGTCTCACCTAAAAAATCCAATGCGCAGGCTGGAAGGTGGAAAGACCTTCCCCGGTTCTTCGTTCGCGAAGAGACTGGCCAAGTATATTTTCACAGAGGCGACACCAACTTTGCTGGTTGGCTCAGCTTTGGTCTGTGGTGTGACTTTTGCTGAGAAGGCTGGAAATGGCTGTGCCTGGCACAATGCAACCCCTGTAAGAGTAAACCTTATGTCCTCCCAGATACTGTGAACCCTGATTTCATGCAGCATCAGACAGACCCTGGATTGATTTTCCTGTGGCATGCTGTGCAGGTCCCGTTTGTGGAGAGGTTTTTACTCCTATACCATGGTGCCTTTTATCTTGTGTAAGAATCAAAACCATATATCTTCTCCTGACAGGCCAGAATGTTTTGTCTAACATCCACCAGCATTCAGCACAGGCTGGTACAGGACATTCCAGCAGGTTCTCTTACAGTGGCTACTCATGCTAACATATGGGCTTCTTAAACCTTAATTACAAGGCCTAGTAGAGCAGACACATTATGCCCAGGATCATTAACTACTGAAATATAATGTCTTCCATAAGGCTCTTAATACACCTACAAGGGTGGGGTGCTATCGGCAATGAATTAATGGGACTGCACATACACAATTCGTTTTTTGGGATCCTCTGCAGATCTCTCTCTGTGTTTCCCTTTTATTAGTGTTTTTTTTTTGTAAACAGCAGCTGGTGTTGTCATTCAGTTAACTAGAATTCCCAGGATTTTGCTGCTGTGATGTTTTGATTTCACATATTTACACACTATCATTCTGTGATTGTCTTCCATGACAGTAAACCAGGCAGACCATTAAGAGGTTTTCCACTTTGAGAACACAGCACTGTCTGTCAAAACATCAGTCAAGGTCGACACTCCTTTTTACTTCTAATTAACTGAACGCAGGTGCAGGCTGGCTCAGCTTGTTCCCACAGGGTGCCTGTGAGACAAGTGTGAGAGTGCATGCATCTTTTTGTCGGCGACCACCAAACTGGACTAACTGGTGAGTAGGAGACCTCTGGAGTGTGTAAGAGGGCTCAGAATCTTGGCAGGTGAGGAAAAAAGACTCCAAGCCAAATTAGGTAGGAGATAAGATAAGGATACAAAGGTTTAATGAGCCCCCAGGCTTTCTGGAATAACCCCCAGCGCGCGCTCCCGAAATCGAGATGTTCACAGTTTTATAATGATTTTCGCCCAATCCCCGTCCTACCACCACCCAGGTTCTGCCCCCGCCACGCCTCTTGGAAATTGGGTCTGGGGGTGTTTTGGGACCCCCTCTTCTTCATCTTCATCTTCCTCAGAGCACGTAGTGTCCTTGGAGGCCTTCCAGAACTCTAGGCCTGAAGGTTGTTGGGTCTATGTCTATATCTTCTTGCACAGGGTTAGGATGTTCTGCCTTGAAAAAAGAGACTAAATATGCTAAAGAATTTAGGGAATTGATATGGGAATGAGTAACAAGGGTTTGAGCTGGTGTGTTAAGGGTAAAGGGTAATATTGCTGCTACTCTAAAATCTACTTTTACTACATAACTACTTCTAAGATCTACAAAAATTAAAAAATCAAAACATCAACACTCCAAGGTATTGGTATGGATGGATAGAAAAACTCTGCCAACAATTGAGGAGTTCATCAACATGCATGTGCTTATGACCCTAGAGAATGGTGTGCATGTGTGCTTTCATTAGTGAGTTACAATCCCTACCAGTTGAAGGAGAGGAGGCTTGACTGTCTGTTTATGTTTTATATGAGTTCTATATAATTCCAAAAGATATAAGGAAGCCCAGACTTTTTGAAATAGATTCACATATAGCAATGTGAAAGAAAAAAATAACATGGAAAGATTTTCCAAAGTATGAACAAAACTTCTCTGCTACTGGAGGTAATGTTCCACAACCAAAATGCTCTTTCATGTGACATGGAAATGGTGTTTTACCATATGAAGCAAATTTCAAGTCTGTTAACTTGGGGCTCCCCAGTAAAAATAACTTTATCAAATTTCTCAGATGTGACGTTTTGGACCTGGCTCCCTGCCAAATACCCGAAAGTTACGACAGCAGCCCCCTTCCCCCCTCCTTTCTTCCTTTAGGTTAAAGGAAAAGAAACTATAAAAACTAAAGAACCCAAAGTCAAGCTGCTTATGTAAAAATATATCTATATTTATGTAAATTACAGTTATGTACAGTTAAGATGCTATATACACTAAAAGGGGATCCACACCCTCCCCCCGAAGGGATAGGGAAAGGGAAAAAAACAGGGACAAAAGGGAACAAAAGGGACACCTAACAGGTATACTAGATCAAACTCAAGAACTATACTAATAACTAACAAAACAGATCTCACCACGTCCCTTAGAACAGCAGGATCGGCAGTCACGGCCAGCACTCTCCAAACCTCCACGTGGCAGGACGGTGGACTCTGCAGGCCTCAGCCTTAGATAAGCGAGACCAACGCAGGAACCCACTGTTCCCAAACCTTGCTGGAAGAGAAGAGAGAGAGGTCTCTAATCTCTGACTTATTTATACTCTGGTTTACGTAAAAATCGTATGGAATACTGGGTACTTGGCCACTTCCTTGGTTACAAACTGTTCACCAGGAAGGCCTAGACTAAAACCATCACATTCTCCACCTCTTATTCCATACTATTTTTACGTAACACCTATATTTCGCGCCACCAGATTATTCTTGAAATGAGTTCCGTTGTCTGACTCAATTCGCTCTGGAGTGCCATGTCTCCACAGGACCTTCTTTTCAAGACTTAGAATGGTATTTCGGGCTGTTGCATGTGGTACCGAATATGTCTCTAACCATCCAGTAGTCGCTTCCACCATAGTAAGCACATAGTGTTTACCTTGGCGTGTTTGTGGCAATGTGATGTAATGAACCTGCCATGCTTCTCCGTATTTATACTTGTCCCAGCTTCCACCATACCATAGGGGCTTCAGCCTTTTGACCTGTTTAATGGTAGCACAGGTTTCACAGTCATGGATAACCTGGGAAATAGTGTTCATGGTTAAATCCACCCCTCGGTCTCGTGTCCATCTATAGGTGGCATCTCTGCCCTGATGACCTGAAGCATCATGGACCCATCGAGCTAGGAATAACTCTCCCTTTTGCTGCCAGTCTACGTCTACTTGTGACACCTTGACTTGTGCAGCGCGGTCTGCCTGTCTGTTAGGAGCATGTTCTTCATTAGCTCAATCTTTGGGCACATGGACATCTACATGGCGGATTCTCACATTCAGTTTTTTCACTCTGACAGCGATGTCTTGCCACAAATCAGCAGCCCAGATGGGTTTTCCTCTACGTCCCCAATTCATTTTCTTCCACCTGTCTAACCATCCCCATAGGCCATTGGCTATCATCCACGAATCGGTGTATAGGTAGAGCTTTGGCCATCCTTCTCTTTCTGCAATGTCCAGGGTCAATTGGAAAGCTTTGAGTTCTGCAAACTGACTCGATTCGCCTTTACCTTCAGTGGCTTCCGCCACCCGTTGGGTGGGACTCCACACAGCTGCTTTCCACTTCCGGCTCCTTCCTACAATGTGGCAAGAACCGTCAGTGAAAAGGGCATAGCGTGTGTCTTCATTTGGCAACTGATTATATGGCGGAGCTTCTTCAGCTCGACTCACTGGTTCTTCTTCTTCATCTGCTAGACTGAAGTTCCCACCTTCAGGTCAATTGGTTATAATTTCCAAAATTCCAGGGCGATTTGAGTTTCCCATTTGGACACATTGTGTAATCAAAGCCATCCACTTGCTCCACGTGGCATCGGTGGCATGATGCGTAGAGGGCACCTTATCCTTGAACATCCATCTCAGCACTGGTAATCGGGGTGCCAGGAAGAGCTGTGTTTTGGTACCAATCACTTCTGAGACTGCTCGTATGCCTTCATATGCCACTAAGATTTCTTTTTCCATAGGGGTGTAATTGGCCTCAGAACCTCTGTAGCTTCAGCTCCAGAAACCAAGTGGTCGCCCTCGCGTCTCACCAGGCACTTTTTGCCAGAGGCTCCAGGAGGGACTTTTATCTCCAGCTGTAGAGTAAAGTACATTCTTTACATCTGGTCCCGTCCTGACTGGCCCAAGAGCCACAGCATGTGCAATCTCTTGCTTGATTTGCCTGAAAGCCTGTTGTTGTTCAGGACCCCATTGGAAGTTGTTCTTTTTACGGGTCACAAAGTAAAGAGGGTTTACAATTTGGTTGTACTCGGGGATGTGCATCCTCCAGAAGCCTATGGCTCCCAGAAAAGCTTGGGTTTCTTTCTTGTTTGTCAGTGGAGCCATTGCTACGATTTTATTGATGACGTCTGTTGGAATCTGACGACGTCCATCTTGCCATTTCACCCCTAGGAACTGAATCTCTCTGGCAGGTCCCTTGACTTTATTTCTCTTGATGGCAAAACCAGCCTCAAGGAGAATCTGGATGATCTTTTGTCCTTTTCCAAAAACTTCTTCTGCTGTGTCCCCCCATACGATGATGTCATCGATGTACTGCAGGTGCTCTGGGGCCTTACCCTTCTCCAGGGTGGCCTGGATCAGTTTATGGTAAATGGTTGGACTGTGCTTCCACCCCTGGGGCAGTCGATTCCAGGTGTACTGCACACCCCTCCAGGTGAAAGCAAACTGCGGCCTGCACTCTGCTGCCAAGGGAATGGAGAAAAACGCATTAGCAATATCAATAGTGGCGTACCACTTCGCTGTCTTGGACTCCAGCTCGTACTGGAGCTCCAACATGTCTGGTACAGCAGCACTCAATGGTGGCGTGACTTCATTCAAGCCACGATAGTCCACTGTCAGTCTCCATTCTCCATCAGAT
>NW_020956282.1:83707-86124 GCF_003031625.1 Empidonax traillii | reverse complement strand
TTAGCAATATCAATAGTGGCGTACCACTTCGCTGTCTTGGACTCCAGCTCGTACTGGAGCTCCAACATGTCTGGTACAGCAGCACTCAATGGTGGCGTGACTTCATTCAAGCCACGATAGTCCACTGTCAGTCTCCATTCTCCATCAGATTTACGTACAGGCCAGATAGGGCTGTTGAAGGGTGAGTGTTCTGCTGATCACCTCTTGGTTCTCTAACTTCCTGATCATCTTATGAATGGGGATCACAGCATCTCGGTTTGTTCTATACTGTCGCCTGTGTACAGTTGCAGTGGCTATAGGCACTTGCTGATTTTTGACTCGGAGTAGTCCCACAATGGAAGGGTCTTCTGAGAGGCCAGATAGGGCAGACAATTGCTTGGACTTCTCTTCAATCACCGTGGCTACACCAAAAGCCCATCGGTACCCCTTCGGGTCTTTGAAGTATCTTCTTTTTAGGTAGTCCATACCAAGAATGCAAGGGGCTTCTGACCCCGTCACAATGGAATGCTTTTGCCATTGGTCTCCTGTCAAGCTCATATCGGCCTCTACCATTGACAATTCTTGAGACTCTCCGGTCACTCCAGAAATAGAAACAGCCTCCACACTCTTATGCTCCGATGGCATTAAAGTGCACTGGGTACCAGTATCCACCAAAGCCCGGTATCTCTGAGGATCCGATGTGCCAGGCCATCGAACCCACACAGCCCTGTAAACCCTATTATCTTCCTGGTCCCTATCCTTCTCCTGGCAGAAGGCAGGGCCCCTCTATTGGTCTTGATCAGAGTATTCATTGTCCGACTTTGACTTTGCCTTCTTAGAAGCTTTCTTGTTATTGTCAAAGCGGACCTCCATCTTTTTGTGTTTCAGGGGTTGCAGAGCATCTGCATCAGTCACATAGAAAACCTTTTTGTTGTTTTCCTTTTGTTGTAATTCTCTTACTCTGGCCTCAAGGTTGGAAGTGGGTGCACCATCCCACTTCTTCATGTTTTCTCCCTTACTGCGCAGATAGGACCACAGTTGATTGCATGATCTCCGTCTAGGGTATCCTCTCCTTCTGTGTGCTAGGAAAGGAGACCGTGAACGAGGCCGGGACCAAGATCGAGGTCGAAATCGTGGTCGAAACCGTTTTATTGGTCTGCCTCTATAGTCTCTATAATCTATGTAAACTCTATCATCTCTATCCCTATAGTTGTCTTCATATCTGAAATATTCATAGGACCTCTCCATTGCTTCCTTAGGATGGGTAGGTCGGTGTCGGGCATCAGAGGACCTTTCCAAATTTTCGGCTATAGTCCGTATCCATGAACACATGGTGTCCACAGTCGGTTCATCCATTTTTGGGTTGTATATTGATATTAAACAGTTGAAGTACGATGCAGGGGCACCTCTAATCACTTGCCTCCACATAGGCTCTGTACAGGCAATCTTCTCTGGTTCCAAACAGTCATAGTAATCTGAATTGCAGTATATGAGTTCCAGCATGGCTAATTCTCTTAAGTATTGGACGCCTTCTTCTGCACTCGTCCACTTTTTTGGAGAACTCATTAAGTATTCTTTAAATGGATATTTTTCCCTCACAGCATGGAGGATTCGGAGCCAGAGACTGAGATTGTATGTCTCTCTTGCGATTTCTTGTTCTATTTCACGGTCCTGAGTGAGGGATCCTAGTTGCTGTGCTTCATGACCCTCTAACAAGTGGCTTCTGGCCCCATTGTCCCAACATCGTACCAGCCAGGTGAGAATTTGTTCACCAGGCCGGCGGCTGTAATCCCGTCGTAGATCCCGGAGTTCTGCTGGGGTCATTGTTCGCAGTACCTCACTCGTTCGCACAACTTCTGTTCCGGAATAAGGGTCTCTCCTACGTGGAACCATTTCCACTTCTCTTTTGATGCTTCTACGTGGAACCGCTTTCTCTCTCTCTCTGCCTCTTTCACGTGGAGGCAGAGACTGAGCATGTAGCGGGGATAGGCTTCTGTTCCGTTGCCTAAGCCCATGAGGTGGAGGTAGCGAGTAGTCCTTCAGACTTTGGGATGAAGGTCTCAACCGTTCTTCTGTATTCTCCGCTGGAAAGTCAAGAAGAGAATATTTGGGTGTCAGCCTTGTCTTTGGTGGTTTATTGGCCATCTGTGCTGCCGCCCCTTCTTCCATTAGGTGTGCTCTCTTTTCCTTTGGGCGCGCTTCTAACTCTTTTGGGCGCACTCCTTCTCTCGCTGCTGCTTCTTCCTCTTTTGCAGCCGTCCATTCGTCCACTACTACATAGCTGGATGGGATAGGTTCCATGGGGCTGGCAAGTCCCTTTGCTCCCTCTTCTTCTTTTTCTTTTTCTTTTTCTTCTTCTTCTTCTTCTTCTTCTTCTTCTTCTTCTTCTTCTTCTTCTTCTTCTTCTTCTTCTTCTTCTTCTTCTCCTTTTATACGCC
>NW_020956282.1:81055-83211 GCF_003031625.1 Empidonax traillii | reverse complement strand
CCCCCCCCCCCCCCGCGTGAATGCTGTTAAAGAGCCATCAGGTAAACAAAAGAGTTGGCCTGAGTTCTAAACGACCGAGAATTAGTCTCCTGGCAATGAAGGGGGAGGAATTAGGAAAAAGGCCAGAGTGTATGTATGGAAAGAGGTGGGGTTTGGGGGAATGGAGCTGAGCTCTGGAGCCGGAGGGGAGGCTGCAGCAAGCAGGAGAGACTGCCGGGTTTCTTCTTTGTCTCTTCCTGTGGGAGAGGAGTTTTTTTGCTACTGTCTCTCTGCGCAGTTGTTTACTGGTTTCAGGTTTGGTTTTCACCGCGAGATCTTCACCGAGTCATGAGTTTTTCTTCCATTGGGAGAATTTTCTGTTTCCCTTCCCCTTCCCCCCTCCTCCCTCGCCACCCGGTGGCCACCAGGGATCCCACAGCACCGCACGGTGACGGGTGCTGGACATTACAAGTTCTACTCCTCCTGTGATCCAACAGCGTCACCTGGTGACTACTATAGAACATCACAAGTTCTGCACTTTTTGATAACTCAACAGCGCCACCTGGTGAACGGTATAAGACATTACAAGTTTTTGCATCTCCAGTGACCCGAGGGTGCCCCCTGCTGACTGTGGTTGGAACTGCACCAAAGGGTGCTAAAAATTGAACTATTTGTTTTTCTTTTTTTTGCCGGTTTTATCGGTTTTGTTCTTGAAGGGGATTATTGGTGGGTATAGGGGTATTGCTTGGTTGTTTTACTTGGTTTTTTTCGTGTTCCTGTTAATACACACATACCTTTTAATAAAGGGCTGGTTTTTTTTTTTTTCCCTTTTCCATTTGTTTTCCTTCAATCAGAGCCTCTTAATTTCGAATCTATAATTGCTAGAAAACAGGGTTTCGGTCTTTTTTCTCCCTATCCATCCTCAGTAAAAGACCCTTGTCTCAATTAAACTGGGACATTAATTGGCGCCCAACGTGAGGCCCGAGAGAGGAAAAGTAGAAAAGGAATAACTGCCCTTGTGTGACTTTATACGCGTTTGTGAACCTGTAAGCACCATGAAGTCTAAGATTGCTGCTTTTCTGTGGTATATGATTATGCCGAGATCTATGTCCTACCTGTCGATGTTTTTCAGCTCTGACACTATGACTCTCATTGTAATAAGTATGTTTGAGATCTCGCACTGGTGTTGTGATATAGCAAACTCAGCACCTGTTATTTTCCTTCGGGATATGTTCTCACGGATATATTACTGCTCTAACCTACACTGCCTCCTTTGGGGTTTTAAGGATAATGGCACCTATCCCTATGGAGAAACACAGGGGGGTATATTTGCCCAGCCCTTCATACATTTTCCCTTTGGTTTCAATACAATGGTCTCTGAGAAATTTAAACTCTCTTTAGATGCAAGAGACATTCTCTCTTTTGTGCAAGGTGTCATAACTATTGCCACGGTGTCATATCTAATATTCGTGATTAAGCCCAGAATTGACCAAGAACGGGCACAGAAGCCAGTCCCAGGGGTGAAAAAACTCGAGTGGCATGGGCCATGGGAGGACTTGGGTAAATTTCTAAAAAGTGGTTCAGTTCCTCCAACATGGAAGTTCACTCTCGAACAACTCCTAGACTCTACACAGATAATAACAGCTGTGAGGGAGAGAGGTCATGATAAACCCATAGAGAGACAGTTGGTAGATGCATGTGGGGCTTTAGCCGTTGCCTACCAAAAGTTGCTCGATATGGGGCAACCCTCACAGGGAAAAGGAAAAGATGAAAACGAGAGGCCTGATTCAAGGGTGACTCCAGATAAGGCCAACTCCAAGGGGCCAAACAAGTCAATGGAGGTTGCCCCTATCCAAAAGAAGAAATATAAGACCAAATCAACCTGCCCAGTTGATGATGATGGGGAAACAGGACCCTCACAGACAGCCAACCCGGAGCCAGAAATCATCACTGAGTCCTTATCGTATGACGACCTCCAAAAATTACGAGCAGACGTCATTCGTCGCCCGAATGAGCCTATACTGACATGGATGATCCGAGTCTGGGACTCTACGGGTGATGCCATAAACCTTGATAGCGGTGAAGCAAGGCACTTGAGGTCTATTGCCCAGGATGTGGGCCTTGAAGAGGCATTTGTGAGAGAATCAAGGCCCCTCTCTCTCTGGGCACGGCTGCTG